>NC_056743.1:1010847018-1011114408 GCF_019279795.1 Protopterus annectens | reverse complement strand
GTCAAAGGTACACCATTCACGCTACGCCTCCAGGCTAAAGTGCAATTGTGTAGGATTCAGTAGTCGTAATTGTATTGTCCATCTGCATGGGTGTCAAAGGTACACCCATTCACGCACGTCTCCACACAGAAGACGCTCTAGCTGAGAATCGAACCAGACAGCATCTTACTGTGAGGTGACAAGCTCACTAAACTAGGTATAAATCCCTATGTCACAAGATGGGTTGCCAACTGACTCATGGACAGAACCCACAATGTGAAAGTAGCAGACTCCAAATCCGACTTCAGACCAGTGACAAGTGGAGTACCACAGCGTTCAGTCCTGGGTCCTCCCCTGTTTGGTATCTACTTCTCTGAAGTACAGGCTAACACAGAAGGTCTTTGTCTAACAAACTTTGCAGATGACTGCAAACTAGGAGCCATAATCGAAACTCCTAACGATGTGGACATACTACAAAAGGGCCTCACTAAGACAGATGCCTGGTGTCAATGCCATGGCCTGAAGCTCAATGCCAAAAAGTGTATTGTCATCCCCTTTGGTAAAAACTCTGTACCCATGAACTATCACATAGCTGGTAGTCTACTTAATGCCAAAAATGTGATACGAGACATTGGGACACAGGTGGACAGTAGTCTTTCCTTTGATAATCACATCACCACAGTGGTCAGGAAATCCTTCTACATGGCTCACCTCATAACAAAAGGTTTCTCATCCAGAAAAATAAGAGGTCATTGTTCCCCTCTACTCATCACTCATTAGACACATTATAGAGTACAACGCTCCTTTTGGTATGTACCTCACAAGACATCTACAACAACTGGAAAGGCCACAGAAATACCTCACAAAGAGGATTACTGGCCTCAAACAGATGCCCTACACAGACCATCTCAAAAAACTGCAGCTTTACTCTGTCACATATCGCCTACTCAGAGGTGATCTCTGCCTAACATACAAAGCTATGTCAAACCCAGAGCTGTTGGACATGCTCCACTTAAAGAAATCCCAATCCCTCCAAGCTACACGCTCTACAGACCTAAACCTTAACACCACAATAAACAGAAGATGCTGGAGGGATAGATTCCTGTCCCAGAGACCTCCCATACTCTGGAACAGACTACCTATCTATGTCAAACAGAGCTCCTCATTAGCACTCTTCAAGAAAACTCTTGATGATTGGATGGGAGATAGGAAATTCACCCCGGGGATCTGTGGCTCTGCTCAACAGGGGCACAGGAAAATAATTTTCTTGGGTGGCGAAAGCCAGGGTACATTACTGGCTAGGCTTATATAGGCCCTAGGGCCAGTAGCCTAGTACCCTGCTATGAACCTATAGGTACAGCCTCAGATGTGCAGGTAGGCAGCCATTTTGTAGACTTCCAACTGGGTCACAATAGAGGGAGCTGACATAGGCTCCGAATGGTCCTTGGGTTCTTCATCCAACATGGAGATTCCTAGAGATGGACAGCAATAGAATCGATGCATGCCTTTTGGGTTTGTTTCTTAAGCCAGGTCTAAACACCAGGGTGGGTGGATTTGGAGGTTTTAGAGGCAGGTTCTCCAAATAAATGGAAAGGAATGACAGATGACCCTGGAGTCATAGGGACAAGCACCTGATAGATCTCTCTCTGAGTATGGTTGTGTATAACCCCCAAATGAAAAAGGCACTACTTGTGTCTATCTTTATGGGGAATCTGCCTCCCACACTCACAATTTCCCTTTGTAAGGGACATGTAAAAAGGTAAAACTAAAAGAAAAAAAGGAAGTAAGAGACCCCAATGGGGCACTTATCTTTAGCAGGCTCAAAAGCTGAACCAACTTTGCAAATGTCTTGCAGATCTAATTCAAGGTAGTATTCATACCGGTGACAAAGAAGTTTTGAGGATTAGGTGCGTGTACTTCAAATATGTACCATATGCCTTAGTCATGGGACATAAGTCTGATGTATGGTGTCTTGGAGATATAAAGGCTTTTGTATGCTGGCTAGATGTTTAGCTGTCCTTGGCAGGATAGCCCAGTTGCAAAGAATATTGCAAAGTGATAACCAAAACCAACCACAAACTGCTTGTTGAAAAAAACGAGAAGGAAGTACCGCCAATAAAGAGAATTGCAGCTAACCAGGAACCTTCACAGTTGCAATATTTTGTGAAATAGAAAGGTAACACCACCAAATCGTGCCAAATAGTCCTTTATTGACCTAGGTTTCGTTCATCTACGAACTTCATCAGAATACAATCAAACATTCATTCATTGCATTTTTATATCATTCTATTCGTTCTTAATTGATTAATTATCACAAAGTCCCTCCTTTTTTACATGACTTATTTAAAGGGGTAATACTACTTATTTTAAAAAAACTTTCATTACATTCATACTTTTACATTTTATATCATCTTAATCTAAAATATACATATTAAAAAATTATAATACAAAGTGAGAATAACCTATATAATCTCTTAAAATTCATGTATATCCAAACTTATTTGTATGTGTATATATATATATATATATATTGAAATATATATATATATATTGCAGTTTGTTGTTGCATTCACATACCCCCTTACAATAACCCAACTTATCACTCACGTACAGTTTAATATAATCAATTCTAAAGTTACAAAATAAACTTACATACTTTGATCCAATACTCTGTATATAATGTGATGTACATATTATAAATTATTTGTCCTATTAATTTTAATGAATATTAAATATATAACAATTATTAACTATACAATGTATATTATATAACCCATATACATTGTTTACCATCTATTTTCTATCTATGCATGTTGTAATAATAATTCATAGATCATAAATACCACACTGACCACTGATGTCTATTATACTATACCAGTAATGATAAATGACCATATTTCATTAATGTTAAAAAAACATCCTATTTACTCATGAAACATGTCATAAATGTAAACATTGCAACATATTCACCATTTTATACTCCATTTATATTATTTATTCCTAATACAGGCAAAATTGTGAAGTACTCATTTAATCCTTCAAATATGTACCATATGCCTTAGTCATGGGACATAAGTCTGATGTATGGTGTCTTGGAGATATAAAGGCTTTTGTATGCTGGCTAGATGTTTAGCTGTCCTTGGCAGGATAGCCCAGTTGCAAAGAATATTGCAAAGTGAGAAGGAAGGACATCTAAATAACAGACAAAAGAATTCCTTTTCTTTCTTGTCTCATAGGAGAAATCCTGGTTGATGAACATATTTCCATCCTCCCTGCCATCTGTTTTGGCATGTTTCCATACCTCTCAATACCTTCTCCCTCAACTGATATGTCTGAAATTGGGCTATCACTGGTCCTGCTCTTCTGGTATCCTTATTTCCTGGTTGCTATGCCATTTTATGAGCACACTCTTCATATCCCACTCTAGTATTCCAGTCCACTGTGTCAATAACTTTCACTGCTTTCAAGCACTCAGAGCCCTTATATTTTCTGGGTACTTTCTCCTGGCTTTGTCTTACAAGTAGACTGCCTTCATCTCCTAGCGGTCTAATCTCACTCCTGCTGCTTCTGCCCATAGGTTCATAGGTGCATGCTAGGCTAATGGCCCTGGAGCCTTTACAAGCCTAGCCCTTAGGATTACCCTGGCATTGTGCCACCCGACCTTAGTTCCCAGTGCCTTGGTCGAGTAAAGCCACTGGGGTGAATTTTCTATTTCCCATCCACTCATCAAGATTTCTCTTGAAGAGGGCCAGTGAGGTGCTCTGCTTAACATGTATGGGAAGTCTATTCCATAGTGTGGGCAGTCTCTGGGTTATGAACCTGTCCGTCCAGCATGGTTTGTTGATTGTGGTAATGAGATTGAGGTCTCTGGAGCGTGTGGTGTGGAGGGATTGGGATTTCTTTAAATGTAGTATTTCTAACAGAGCTGGATCAGACATGGCTTTGTAAGTCAAGCAGAGATTACCTCTAAGTAGGCAATATGAGACCGAGAACAGTTGGAGTTTTTTTAAGTCTATCCATATAGGACAAATGTTTAAGGCCGAGGATCCTTTTTGTGAGATACTGTTGTGGCCTCTCCAGTTGTTGCAGGTGTTTAGTGAGGTACATGCCAAATGGGGCATTGTACTCCATGATTGGCCTAAAGAGGGAGACAATGACCTCTTTCTTCCTAGATGCAAAACCATTAGTAATGAGATGTGCCCCATAGAATGACTTTCTGACCACAGTGGCAATGTGGTGGTCAAAAGAGAGGTTGTCAACCTGTGTTCCCAGATCTCTTATAATGCCTTCTGTGTTCAGCAGACTACCATCGATGTGTTAATTCATGAGAAATGGAATTTTCCCAAAGTGGATGACGACACATTTTTTGGCATTGAGCTTAAGGCCATGGTCTGACACCAGTAGTTCATCTCAATTATTCATTTTCATCTATCAGTGCTTGCAATATGTTTACATTTTCATTTAGGCCTTCATGCATCTCCATTATTTTCTGATTTTGGGTCAAGAGGTTGTCTATCAAGGATTGCTTCAGCTTCTTTATTTCCTGCTAGATCTTTACTAATTTGGCCTGCATTACCCTCACTCTTCTCTAAATATGCTTTTTCTTTTTTTAGCAATTATTTGACTCTTCTCCTATTTTTACTTTTTAACTAATACTTTCAAGTACAATTTAATGGCGATCGAACCTTATACCAAGAATTTTGCAGAGATCAGCAAATCTGCTGTTACTCAGTATGGAGCCATACTGAAAGTTTCAGATATACTAAATATTTTAACTAATCTGTCAGTTCACTGTCCAAGTAACTGCTCACACCAGCACTTATTTTTGGAGTGAATGATGACAGAGTCTGGCTATGCATCCTACTTTGACTGTGATGAATTCAACTTAAACAGACCAAAGCTGCTAGGATCTCTTCTTGGAACCCGGGAATTATGTTTAATTGTTCTTATATAGTTACTAAAAACTAAATGAATTAAAATGAAAAGCATCAGTGATCATTACATACCCTACAGGAAATGGATTTCACTCAAGGGCGCTATCTCTTCATTCTGTAGCTCCAGAAATAACCTCTGATAAAAGACAAAGCCATTATGTTTGCATGCCATTCTGTGCATTCAGTCTAATATATGTAGGAACTTGCCCTGTTCTGACAACCACAACCAGCCCATAACCTAGTAAATTTAGAGACCTTGACTGACCTTTGAAAAACAGCCAATATGACTCTTTTTTTTTGGTTTCTTACAATTGTCGTATGGTCCATCATCTGAATACTGTTCAAAGAAAGACACATGCAGGTTAAGTACCAGACAAATCCCCCAGTGACAAATTATCTATGTACTTGATTTGCATCTAAAATGCTTCATATTCACACATCTTCAGCTGCTAGGTTAAAGCTCTGAAGCTGTATGGCAACTATAGGTTTTTACACATCAATTGGAGGTCTAACAAAAGTGAAGTAATGTCACTCAAAATGACCGTAGAGTGTCTGATGACATTGTTTTAATACAGCTAAGCATTAAATCATTCTTCAGAGGATGTGATAATGTCTTAATATCAACAAAATGCATTTGTGGGCTTTCAAGATGACTGCACATTGAGTAACAGCTTAATTTCAGCTCTCCCAGTGTGAAAATAGAAACTCGGAAAAGAGAGCTCTTTTTGAGTAAACTGCAACTACTGATTAGTAAATGCACTGCCTGGATGCCATCAAAGAAGAAATTTAGAGAACTTGAAAGAAAATTAACCACAAAAGTTGAGGAGAAACCACTGACTAGGAAGAGTTCTGCAGCTGCTCAGCAAAAAGCAGTTCAAGCTTCAGCTCTGGTGCAAGACATGACTTCTAGTAATAAGTCAAATGTAGTCAGAGCTGATTAAAATGAGTGAAATATTGAAGGAGTATATCAATTCAAATAACAAAAGGCTGGAAAAATGGAAGAAGCTTTAAACAGACATTCAGATGAGCTGATAAAACTGAAAAAAAAATCATAACTTAAAATTAAGAAAAGGCAGGCTGAGTATGATACTGCTCAAAAAGAGATGTTACAAAAATAGTAGTATTAGAGGACAAAGCACACAGGGAAAACCTGGGATTTTCTACAGTACTGGAGAAACTGGAAGGAACAGACTATATTAATTTTATGAAAGCACAAATAAACAACTGGACTGGTATTCCACAGCAGGAGTTAATTGAAAGGGCACATTGTCTGCATGCTCCAAACCTGACCAAGAGAAAGCAGCCAAGACCTCTAATAGTAAAGATGCAATCCTACCAGCCAAAAGAGTTGATTCTGACAAAACCATGGTAGAAGGACAAAGTACAAAAAGTTGTAGTTTGTGTGGATAATTACTCACTGTACACCAGGCATAAAAGGAATACATTTATTCCAGCAAATCATGGAATGTCAGAAAGCAGGTATGAGATTCAAGCTGCTCTATCCAGCTATCTTCAGAATATTTTTCCTGGTGGGTCAAGGTATTTTTTTTATACAGAGCATGCTAAGGAGGAAATATAAAAGCTTATCCAACAAAACGTGAGCTATCAAACAGAAGAGGATTGCCCTTCTTGTGCCCGTGAAACCTTTTCCATCATTCCAAAGAAAAAGGCTTGAGAGACAGGAAAAAGCACAGGAGTTTGTTGAAAATGAACCAGAGACTGGAGTTGGGAGTGGGAGATAGTAAGAAAACAAGCAACTTGGAGATTAATGATTAAATGTGGGATTACAAAGCATCAATCACATCTGTGAAATATAGCAGAACAAGAAAATCTGAAAATATAGTAGTACTTTAACTTTGTTAAACTTGTGGGGGACTCCAAATCATATGCCCTACTTCATGTCATTAATGTTTGTAAGAACATTAAGGAGGGGGAATAGGAAGGAAAGAGGTAACCAAGTAAAACATGATATATACTTCATGTTATATAGTAAAGTCTTTTTGGTTATTTTAGTGTGTAATAGGGATACTGAAGTACCCTTTTCCTTCTTCCTTTCTTCTTATTCAGTTTTCAGAAATTTAGACAATGCAATGTATAAAAAAAAAAGCCTGGAAAAAAAGTATTATGAAGTTAAATTGCTATGCTTTTATTTACTTTTGTATAGGGGAATGACTGGATTAAGGCCCCTGGCTTGATCTAACAAGTTTTATGTGGAAGCAAGTAAACAAAAGAGCATTGAATGTAATGAAAAGTTTTCCTTTAGCAAAGAAATCAACATCGTGAGAAGCTTGTAACTGAAGGCAAATGTGCAACTGGTTCTCATGTTTCTATGGAGATAAGCTGATGAGGGCAATAAAAACAAAATACTTTTTTCTTTCAATGGCTAAAAAAATAATGTTTTCTAAAAACATTCAAGCTGTTTTCTACATCTGGGAGAGGAACAAAACAGACAACACGTAGTGTAAGTAGAAGCACAGGCTGTACCATGCATTTTAGCATGGATAACCTTTATTATAGGTCAATTTAAGCCTGAGTGTCTAAATATTATTCTGGGACAAATGTTCCTATTATGGGAGTTAAATATCATTATTTAAAGATGTACATAGTTTTGTGTCTTTGTATTAAGTTAATAGACTCTGGGTGTGTTCTGGGGTTGTGTTTGCTTTTTTTCATTTGAGGGTTTTCATTAAAACAAAAAGTCTTGTAAGATGTGACATAGGGTCAAATGGATACGACAAGAAACACCTGTATAAAACATCAACCTGCCAAACAAATATTAGTGTATGCATGTGACACAATTTATTTTATCTATTTTTGTTTACCAGGAAAGTCTGACTGGGCAGTACCTATTTTTAGTGCAGGCCAGGGAGAAAAGCTTCATTTTTACACTGCATTATACTTAGTTCCAGTTAAACACAGAGTAGTTACATTTCTATTTACATTTATACATACAAAGTAGTTACACATATGGTACTTAAATTTATACAGTCTAAGATTTTACAGAGGTATGCGTTACTAAAGAGATAGACATGTGCAACTTAGTGGATTGTACAGGCAGCAGTTATGTACAAAAATGTCATTTCAGTGAGAGGTTGAGAATAGTCTTGTTAAGGAGAATATTTGGAGAATATCATATAGTGAGCACAAAGTCTTAACCTGGTGTTAAGCATGTGCAGGATAAGGATTGGTTAAGATGTTATTTAAGCAGTGGTTTAAAACTACGGAGTTTGTCAGATAGTTTTATTTGTATGGGAATACTATTTCAGAGGTTAGCAATGTATTGGAAGTAGAGCAAGTCTATTGCAACATTATTTGACTTATTTGTGAATAGTAAGAATTTGTTACTAGAATGAGGTCCCTTGCTGGACAGTAATATTTTTTAGTGCAGGGCATTTTCCTGGATGATAAATGAGTTTGTGTGCTGTAGGTAGTTGTGCAGTTCAAGCCAGTTTAATTGCTTTAAGCTATGGCAATGGTGGATCCTATGAGGGAGACTGGTGGCAAATTTAACTATTTTATTGTAGCAGGAGGTGAGTTTTTTCTTTTTATTATTGTTTAAGTTTGTAAGCATAGGAGTGGCATATAAGAGTTTGCAGTAAGAAGCTGGCTGCTATAGTTTTTCTTGCTGGTGTGTAGAATTAATGGTATGCAGTATATGTTAGTCATATTTGAGACTGTCATCTTAAATAATGACTAGAGGTTTACAGTGAGTTACAGTTTCAGTGAGAATATTATTTGCTGACTTTATGGTGAAAGACTGCTTTTGAATTTGGCAACTCTTTTAAGGTAAAAACCATTCACTTTGTTTTTTCGGGGGTTGAGTAGAAGGTTTGATTCTTTGAGCCAGGTTTCAACAGAGGAGAAAAATTGTGGGATAATGTCCTGGAGCTCATTTATTGTTGAGGCTGCACATCTTCTTCTTCTTCTTTCAGCTTTTTCCCGGTTAGGGGTCGCCACAGCGGATCACCTGTCCGCTCATGATTGGCAGTGGAGTTTTACAGTGTCGAGTTGCCAGCCCGGTGCCCAACCTTCCACAGAAGGCACACACATGCACGCACTCAGACCTAGGGCCAATTTAGTGTGTCCAATCCACCTACAGCATGTCTTTGGGATGTGGGAGCAAACCGGAGCACCCAGAGGAAACCCACGTGACCACAGGGAGGACATGCAGACTCCGCACAGAAGGTACCCAAGCCGAGGATCGAACTGGAGAACCTCTTGCTGTGAGGAGGCAATGCTAATCGCTGCACCACCATGGCCACCCTTTTGTTGAGGCTGCACATACTGTTAAATCATCTGCTTACTGAACTAATCTAGAATGGCGAGTAGAGGTGTGAAGGTTATCAATAAATGTATTAAATAAGAGAAGAACAATGACAGAGCCCTGAGAGACACCTGTAGCAACTGGGTGAAAGGATGATTAGGTTTGTTGCCATTTAATAGCCTGTTACCTTACAGATAAGTAACTAAGTAAACATGGCAAGGAGTTTTGTGAAAGTCATATTGAGGAGAGTTGAATATGTAGTTGCTGGTTTGAGATAATATCAGATGCCTTTGACAAGTCTAAGAACATGGAAGCAGACCATTGTTTCTGCATTGATTTATTACAGTGGAAAAATGCAGTAGAGCAGTAGCGGTGCTGTGATGAGGCCTAATTTCGAAAAGCAGGTTATTTGAGGTTGGGGAAATACTTTAGCAGTATATGGATCCATTTCTCTAAAAACTTTGGAGGGGGGAGAAGAAAATCACTATTGGTCTGTAGATGTGCTGCCTTTGCGGACTAGTATGATGCAAGACTTTTTCCACAGTGATAGGACATATCTTTCTGCTATAAACCTATTAATTAGTATGGACACAGGGAAGGCTAGGACTTCTCCAGCCATGTTTAGGTAGTCTGATGGTAGTTGGTCTACAACTATTGAGGCAGTTTTTAGTTTAAGGAACAACATTATGTGTGAGGTTGATACTGGACTAAAATTGTAGAGCTGTGGGTGGTTTTGGTTGGACAGGGGTAGATCTAGCAATGTCTAACAGAAGATAATATTGGTTGTATAAAGTAGGAATTTAACCATGTGGGGATAGAATTTGTCATATTGTCCATTTTTGAAGAGGGAGCAGTTGTTTTCCCAGGGTGGAGTTGTTTACTTAGTAATGACCAAAATTGTTTTGATGTAGGTCTTGTAGGTTGACATAGTACATTTGTTCATCCTGTTTGAAGTGGAGTTTTGCAAGGTTTCTAAGATGTCTAAACTGCTGGAAGGCATTTTGAGTTCCATTTTTATACTGATTTTTCCAGGCTTTTCCCTTTCAGCATAATTTTTTTGTTTCTTTTGTTAGCATGGTGTGGGGTTGGACTTTACTCTTTTACAATGTACTGGTGCTATATTATTTAAAGGTCTATAAGAATACATCATTAAAGTGTTCTACAGCAGTATGTAGTGACATTATTCTAAGTACATTCCAATTATATTGTTTTAATGAAAATATCTTTGCTGAAATCAGTTGCATTTCATATTTGGTTACAGATAGGTTTATCTTGGTTATTGCGAGTTCTAATGGTATAATGTTGGTATATGGTCACTTATGCTAGTGAGAGGCAGCCTACTTTTGTCAATTTGTCTGGCTTGTTTGTAAAGCTTCAAGTTTAATGTTGAGCATCTCCCTGAAGTTTTATTGATTTAAGTGGGTGTGTTCAATTGTTTGAAGGTGTACAAGTTTATGGATTCAGTGGGGGTAGTGGAATTCATGATTTGCCAGTCTATATTTAAGTCTCCAAGTATTATAGTTTCAGTGTTAATTTGATGGGATATCCAATAGAGGATATTTTCAGCAGTATCGATGTTATGCCCTGGTGGTATATAAATTGCCATTAAACATATAGTTTTCCTATTATTGATTGGAGTGTTATTAGAAATTCAGCATTGTTAAATTTGGGTATTTCCTTTGGGAGGAAAGTTATGGTTAGAGAATTTTTAAAGATTAATGCTGCTTCATCTGCATGCTTGTTTTGTCTTTCATGCCTAAGTATATCATATACTGGGGTGATCTTATTATCTTTTATTTCTTTTTTTAATCAGGTTTTGGTAGCTATGACTACATCTGGAGTGTATGTAGGAAAGGAGGCATAGATGTCATGGATTTTATTGCATACACCTCCTAGGTTCAGATTTAGTAGGTGAATTTGTGTTTCATTTTTTTTTGTTTGTTTTTTTGAGAGGTATCAGGTGACTGGTTCATTTTGAGGTTAGAAGTGATGGTTTTATGAATAGAGGGGCGTGAGTTGGGATGAATCTGTTTAAATTGATATTTTACAGAGGGTAGAGTGCGGCCAGATATATTTTGGTCCTGGTTTGATATCTGTTCATAAATGTGGTTACTTAGTTTTAAGGTATTAATAGATAAACCAGATGTGGTTTGTAGAGATAGGGTGCTATGGGGAGAGACAGGCTGGGTAGATATTGATACTCTTGTGAGGACTGGTTGAAGTCCTATGTATTTGAAGGAGGTGGATTTGATAACTGGTGATGGAGGCTAGTAGAGTAAGGAGAAATAGTAGAATAAATTGAGTTGGGGCATTTTATTTAACTTGGGCTTTATCTTTGATGTAAATTAGGATTAGAAAATGTTAGGAGGGTACTGGTTTGGTTGTAGAGATATAATGCGATAGTTATAAGGGGCAAGGAGTAGGATAATTTGACAGAAAGAGTTGGGTGGTAAACTAGAGTGGGTGTTACTATCGAGAGCTGTTCTACTGATTGCTTTTTTCTGGAGGGAACCAGTGGTATTGGTTTGTGGGATATGTGGGTGGTGCTATGGAAGTATAAATGTAAAGTAATAGGGGTAGGTGGGAATTTGGGGTTAGACTAGGGGAATGGAGTGAGTGTGAACAAAGTGGGTTGAAAGTGCAACTTGGTAAAGAGACAAAGAAAAACAATCAGTGACTGGACTTAAACAGCCACAGATCTGCTGAGAGAGATATGTAAAAGGAACTAAACAATTTAAAAGACCTCTGTGCTAGTAGATGAAACTCTTGATTTTAATGCTCTAGGACACAGTTTTAATCCAATATCAGGTTATCCTAACTAATGGTGATATACAACAGTAAAAATTGCACTTGACTGTTTTGTAATGGGAAGTAGACGTCTATGGACTTTTAATTGCAAAGTCCAAAGCATCTCAATGATCAGCAAAACAATGAGAAAAAGTAAGCTAAAATGCATGGCTGCAGCTCAGGAAAAGTAATATACGGGCTTAGAAATGAAAGTGGTTACAGAAGTTTCTGGGGCAAAGGAGAAATAAACTTAAGGAAGAGAGACAGTGGACTGCAAAAAACAAATCAATGGAGGCCAGTTGGAAGGAACGAATACCGATGGGGCTGTTGTCGTCTAAGAAAATGGAGCTATTATAGTGGACAAAGTTCTTTGTTTTAGGCTACCAGAATATTTATAATTTACATAAAAATATAGCCTGCAGACTGGTGTTCAAACTGCAAACTTCACTGTTGCATACATATATATTTGCTATTAGGGACACTTCTACAGAAGAATAAAAACGCACTTTTCTGGCTTAAAGAGGTAGTTGAGTGCACTGAGTCATTGGCGACTGTGTACAAATGCTGTCTCATAACTGAAAGCAATTTAACAACGGTCTTGGGCTTAGACAAATAAAAAAGGAAGGCAGACCAAGGGTGCCTTTCTTGAAAGCATGCAGTTTCACTGAGAAAAGACAGGATGATATAAATAATGGGAGTAGCAAGTCTGGAAGAAAAGAAGAAAATATAAGAGAAATAAATAGGTTGAGTATGAGCAGTAAGATTAAATGTCAGTGTCTGTTTGAAGTAGAGAATAAAAACTGGCCAGCAGGATGTCTGTGGAGGAGGGTTTACAGACTGTAAGGCTATTGCTTACAAACTAGGACACTGAATCACTTAGTCTTCAGACTAGTCACTGTGCAGGCTAAAATACACACAGAAAAGACTGGCTGCTTAACACTTACTTAAAGCACAAAGGCAGAGGTGGTACAAAGTTTGCCCAAAATAAATGGCAGGTGGAATGAATGGACTTCCTTTTGATGAGCCTATTTTGTATGCTTTAGGAATGTTTTCAGTGAACCCCGAAACTCCTTGCATCCTGCTGGAGAGACATTTAAAAGAATCTGTTATATATAACAGCTGGGAATAATAACTTCTTATAATAGCAACACTTTCCATATTGTCTTTGAATGTGAATGGTCTCACAGGTATATCCAAAAAAGAAACAGTAGTGAACTATTTTTAAAAATGCAGAGTACAAATAGATATGCTACAAGAGACACGTTTGGAAAGCAGTGAGCATGTGAATTTGATAAAGAAAGGATTTCAGGATGGGTATTCAGTGAAATATCTGGGACAGAGAAGGAGAGCATTTATATTAGTTGCTAGAGGAGGTTCAATAGTGATAGACAAAGGAAAAAAAGATAACGGTGGTAGATTTGTAGTAGTAAGGGGCTACTGGCAAGGGAGGATTAAGCCGGCACATACTTGTATTATACCTAAAATTGCTACAATGGATCTTAAGAAAATTCTGGGAGAAATGATCAGCTTTCAGCAGGAAACATTACTTATAGGCGGGGACTGGAATTTAATTTGCAACAGTGAGGATGTATCTGGGGGCCTAGAAGGGAAAATATAACAAAAGAGGAAAGATTTTTTGAAGACATTTATGAAAATATTTGGTATGGAAGAAATGAATTCAGGGGCTTGGAGAGAATTTAGATATTATTCCCCAAAACACAAGAACTGGGATAAACTAACAGAAATTATATTTCACAGGAACATTTACATTTAATTCTAAGTTTTAATACACATCCAATAACTATTGCAGATCATATGCCAGTAATAAGTAT
Organism: Protopterus annectens; assembly: GCF_019279795.1. Classification (NCBI taxonomy): domain Eukaryota; kingdom Metazoa; phylum Chordata; order Ceratodontiformes; family Protopteridae; genus Protopterus; species Protopterus annectens. The sequence continues at coordinate 1,011,100,612 of NC_056743.1, read as the reverse complement.
AATAAAAATGCATTGTAATGAAATAAAAATAAGACACTGGTGCTTCCCCGCCTATGTGTTAAACAGAGAGGCATTTAAGGAATGGGTAGTGGAAATTATTAGGAAAGATAGAAATTTCTTCAGAAAATATAGTTTGGGCATGGGAGAAAATGAAAGTGGAGTTTAAAATTTGGGTAGAAATAAATGATGAGAGATATGGTTAAGAAGTAACAAAAATTACTTCAAGAGACTGACAAAAGATTAAAGTATTGTAGAACAGGGGGAATCTTATAGAACAAGAAGAGGTGCAACTGCAAGTGCTAAAGAGAAAATAAGGGATTATCTCAATAATATGCATGTGTTTTGTAAGCAAAGCAACTGTTTTCTACCAATAACTCCAGAGCACAAAAGCTTTTAGTGCAACGACTCAGGCAACAGAAAATACAAAGGGTTGTTTCAAGCATAGGGAGCAGCCTTTAACAAGGAAAACAGAGATATTAGAAATATTTCAGAAATTTTATGAAAATCTGTATAAAGCAGAGAATTCTGGAAATTAAGAAAAAGTACAAATGGAAATGTTTACAGAAGAATTAAATATGCCAAGGTTAAAGGTAGACGAGGCTCAATTACTAACAGTTAGGCTAGGAGGTGAATTAAAAATGGTGATGTATAAATAATCTATAGGAAAGTGTCCTGGAATAGATGGTATTCCTGTGGAAGTTTAGAAGCTATGAGGGAAGAAAGTGATAAAGATCTAGAAGTCTTTGTTTAACAGTATTTTAAAAGGAGGAGAAGCACCAACATCTTGGAAAATCAGTGGTAGCTGTAATAATTAGACATGAAAAAGGCCCATCAGATACAGCTTCATATTTCAATTCTAAACCATGATTATAAAGTGTTTATGTCTGTAATGGCTAAAACAATGGCAAAGTTAATGCCAGAAGTGATAGACATGAATAAATGTGGTTTTATGTAGGAGAAACAAACATTTGATAATATTAACAGAACAATGATGATCCAGGGGGAAGTAGAAAATACCACTGTTGGTGAATAATGCATAGAAATTATTTAACAGAGTAAGCTGAGATTTTACGAGTAGGGCAATGGAAGTATCTGCATTCCCTAACAAAATAATAAGGTTAATTAGGAGGATATACGAGGGATCAGAAGTGAAAATTAAAGTGGGGTGTTTCCTCTCTGATAAGTTTTGTCCCCTTTATTTGCATGATAAATATAACTATTGGCAAATAAAATAAGGGACTCAAATTCAAGGATGTAATTGGTATGGTGTTCAAGAAATGTTGGCTTTATTTGCAGATATTTTCTACCCGATAAAACAAGAAAAGGACATTTCAGTGTTATGGAACATTTTGACACAGTTTCAGAACTTTTCAGGATACAAATTAATGAAGGCAATAGCTGTTAACTATGCACCCCCACCCAAACTAGTTCAAGAATACCCATCTGTATGGGGACATGGTAACTTAAAAGTACGGGTTGAAGGATTCTGTTATGGCAGTTAAGAACATGCGGAAGGAGACTAAACAAGAGAGAATACAACAAATGAGAAACTGGAGGTTCTGTTTAATGGGTATGGCTAGCAAGATACAAGCAGTAAAAATGTTTTTATTCCCTTTAGTTTTATATACAGGTTAGGCATATTTTTTTTTATCAGCCAGAGAATAAGTTGCGGATAGCAATAAAGAGTTGAAGCATTTTATCTGGGAAGGGAAGAAGGCAAGAGTCAAGTGGGATAAGTTGATCCTTCCAATAGAAGGAGGTGGTTTGGGATTACCAGATTTGAAGGGTTATTTCAGAGCTACATATTCAAGTTCATATACATAGCCCAAGCAGAAATCTAGGATTCAAAGTGGAAAGAGATGATAAAGAAACGGGGAAGTGGGTGGAAGCTCAAAAAATAAGGAGAGACTGGGATTTTGGTTGCAGATTCTTAAGGAGAATATCAATAACCAAGAAGAATACGATAATCATAAAGGAAAAGAAAAAATTCTAAGAACCAAGACAACACGGGAATGGAGAAAGGAGATACTGCTGATAGGGGTGCCTACAATTAGGGGTACAGAGAATAGACAAGAGGGGGCTGACGTTTACTGCAGAAAACAGGTAAAGGAACCAAGGTACTGGAAAGAGAATTACTGAGGGAAAGGTAATAGTATGGGAAGAGGACAAAGAAAAATTGATTTGTACTGCAGGCTAGAGATTGCCTTCCCTATCAAGGATTGATATCAGAGTATAGTGAAAGAAAAAGGAAGTGAAACATCAGCACTAGTAGAGTTTTTAGCAGAATCTAGAACAGTAACCACTGTTAAAAAGGGCATAATATATTTGCACAATAACTATAGCAATCAATCAGAGGAGGCTAGAAAGGATTGAGAGGAATGATTGGGTAAGCAATTCACAAACATTGGGAAGATATATGTATGGTTCCCAAATATGTAACAAATTCTAGAAGATTTAAAATTTTTGCTTGGAAGTATTATATCCCAAGCAGACTCAAAATAATTTTCTGTCAGGTAGATTGGAAATGTTGGCGGTCTGATGGGGAGGAAAGAGGTAATTTGGAACATTTTTTGGTAGTGTAATGAGTTGGCAGACTTAAAAAAAAATCCCTACAGAGTACTCTGTCAGAAATACTGGGTAAGCAAATTGTTGTAACTAAGGAAATTATTTTTTGAGCTATGATACAGAATCGGAATTGCCAAGACATAGTAAGGCCTTACTGACTTTAGTTATGGTGGCTGCCAAAACACAATTACTAGAAAACAGAAATCAAGTCTAAACCAACCATATTAGAAGTAATGAATATAGTAACAGAGATAAAAAGAACTATAAATCTTTAGAAAAGGGGTAGGAGCAAATTACATTGAAAAAATGGGAACTGTGAGAACAGTGCATGCAGAATAATGTTTTTGAGGAAGAATGAGGTTTAAGGGAAGGCAGGAACTGAATGAGCTATGTAATGTTTGACTGTATAGAAGATTGTATGTGATGTATGTTTGCAACTGAAAAGATGTCAACATGATTTATTTTCATTTATATAAATGTTTGCCTATGTCATAAATGATAATTTAAAAAAGATGCTGCTTGTTGAAAAAAAATATGCATGTGTAATAAAAATATGCACATGTAATAACAATAGAAGATCCATTGTATTCACACTTCTACATGATGCAGACATCATAATACAGCTGTTAAAGAAATCATAATTTCTCAAATCACAATATTCTTGATAAACATAATCTGTCTAAACATGTATCATATTTAAAAGCCTCTAATCCCACAAATGTCAAGCACTCTGTCATGTGATTGCAAACATGCTTTTTGAATGCGAGACTATACCTGCCATCTGCCATAAAATTTTACAAGCTGTTTCTACAGAGACTCAAAATCTTCTCATGGTTGATGAGGTACAGATCACTTTATACCTCATGCCTGACCTTTGATGGCTATGTACATTTGTGAAATGAGAAACATTATTTGCATCACAGGTGAATATCATGGTCAGGGCATGAACACAGTACATCAACAAATGTATTATTCATGTGTGTGCGTGATGCCATGCATGTGAATAAGGACTTATTTTATTTGATAACCAAGTTATCAAAACAAGCTTCCTGCAAGCAACTCACTGTCTCTTAATTTTAGTGGCATTAGCTTTGCAGCATCACCTAACAGAGCTTTATCTGTATTCTTCCATGATGTTTGCACACACTAACATATCCTGTTTTCTCCTTTTATACTGAATAGAAAACACAAAATCCAGGAGTATCTCTGCATCTGACTTATTTGCGGATTGCAAAGCCTAGTTCCACTGATTTTACATATAATTTAACAAATTGAATACACAGTCCATGTGTGACATGTCTAATCTCATCTAAAGTGTGCTAATTAGTAATGAGTGCTCTCTCAAATTTAGTTCAACTTAAACATGTACAGTATCTTTGCATACACTGGTACTTTGTGCATTTACTTCACTTAAATAAGAGCAGTATTTTAAACTTTTGAGTTATTTTTTAAACTATGTTCTTTGTGGCCAGGAATACTCATCATCAGCTGCTAACAAAAAAAAAAGCCCTTTCTCCCTAGTTGAGCCACAGTCCGTGGCTTGCTCATATGGCCCAGAGCCACCCGTTATGATTTCCTCCTCAATTCTTCACCAGGGATGTATGTCAATCATAGCTCTCTCCAGATAGCAATCATACATGGTACCAAAGCCGAAACTACAGGGCCAACTCAGTGATACATGCATGCTTTATCACAAGCACTGACCCTGTTTACTGTGCAAACTAGTGCTTGTGAAATCCAGCACACCTCAATGATCTGCTCCTATTTTGTCCCATCGGGCCTTTACCAGATTTTAGCAGCTCAGAGCTTCCAGCTGTCTCCTCCTCCAATGATATGGATGGCACAATAGTATTTCCTATTGCTCCAGATTCCCCAGTACCCTGGATGCTACTCAAACCCAGGTCATTTGTGCCTCAGACAGTTCTTTCCATTTACACTGTGGAGATAGCTACATTTTAAGATGAAAGCACCAGGTCACCAGCATTCACGTGGGTCATATTTGAAATACTAGCAGTAGAGACAGAGAAGCAGTTTTGAAGAAAATGACATACATGACACCAACTGTATAGATCTCTCTCTCTTTTTTTTTTTTTCCAACTGTTGCATAGCTGATCATGCATCAAGCAAGGAAAATGTGATAATAGCACAGACATAGCCAATCAGGAGAAGAAATACAATGGGAGCACAATGTTTCCCTGGATCCCATTACAATAAAGAACTAATTATACGTGCTGCTCTGCTCCACGCTGGATTCATTGCATGTGTTTGGTATTTTTATAGTAATTTAAGAATTTGGAGGGATTTTTTGTGGGGAACATAATAGATTACATGTGTTTTTATTTGGCTTGCTGTTGCTGAGTGTTTGTCAGGTATTTAAACTACAGTTACAGTACAACGTTATTGTTTATAGCCGCATACTTGAAGTGCAAAGATATTACTTGTCTTGGAGCTTTTGTAATGTAGAACAGAAGATTAGTCAAGTAGAAGATAGAAAAATAGAAGCTGAAGTTATGAAATATTTGCGAAGTGAAGGATTCAGTGTAGAAAGTCTAACACAGGTCATATCAGCATGATGGAACAACCAGTCCCTAAAGTAAGGAGAAACAAGAGGAGCAGGAGACATCTAAAGAAATATGGACATGGGAAAGAAAAAGAGATTTAATATGGTGCAATATTTATGCAAAGGAGAAAGCAAAACTAATCAATTCAAAAAAAGCAGCACCAAAGATATCTGAAAAGAAATACAGGCAAAGGAATCCAGATATGGAAAACCTTACAATACAAAAAATAAGAAAACAAAGAGAAAAATTAGAAAAGAGGATTAGTAATGAGAAATTAAAGAAACAGAAACTGAGGTTATTGAAAACTTGCAAAGTGGAGGATTTAGTGTAGAAGATTTAACTCGGATAATACAACAGGATAGAACAATGGGCACCCAAATTAAGGAGAAACCAGTGTTGCAGGAAGCATCTAATCAGTTGACATATGAAGATACTTTGGAGACTTGCATAGGAAACCAGTACACATTTTCAGTTGGAGCTGTACAGCAAGGGAAAGAACAGGAAACTGTGGCAACTCTGACACAGTTAATGCCGTGGAGTGGTAGGTTAGTGAGTTCTCATATGAAAGAGCAGCGGACGGCATGGGGTGAAACTAAAGAGAACATGGGACAAGAAGCAGCTCTGGAACTTTCTATAGAATAGCTGCAGAAATTGTGAACAAAGAATGTACCCTCAGTTTAGAAAAAAATTATCTAAATGAAGAATTACTTGATTTAATAGAGATGGATAGATATATTAAGATCAATGAAAGAAATAGATTGCAGAAGGTCAATAAAACCCCAAAAATTAGAAGTTTGATAAAACAAATGAACACAGTAATTAGGACTGTCCATAGAGATTCATGTGATATAACAGAAGTAAATAGGATACATTACTGTGCAGCCAAATTAACAGATAAAGTCCTACCACAAGAATACGGGGTAGTAAGGGAAAAGACAGGAAGAAATCGAATGCCATCATGGAAGTATCAAATAGAGAAAACTGTAAAGCAATTAAGACAAGAAGTGTCACTGTTAGAAGAGTATAGAAGAGGGAACAGATCAACAAAAATGCTCAGAAAGACTTACATGATAAAAGCAATGCGCAGTATTATAACGGATTGCGATTTATCATGCACAGCCTCAAATAATAAATTAAAAATCTCAGCACAGGCAGAAAACTTTGAAGATACACAGATAAATATAAAGGAAAAGTACAAAATAAGCAATTTACTGATGACCCAAAAAAGTTTCATAGAGAATTGGGAAACAAGGTAAAAGGAATAGAAAGACTGCCAAAAAAAGAAGAAATAGATACATTTTGGAGAAGTATCTATGAAGATCCTGTGGAACATAAAGATGCTAAATGAATAGAAGAAGTAAAAGAAAGAATAAAAAGTTTAAAGGTACAGGGTATGAAATGGGATGAAGTAACAGCCAGAGAGATTGAAACAAAGTTAAGAAAAGCCTGTAATTGGAAAACCCTAGGCCCAGATGCAGTAGCTAACTTCTGACTAAAAGTTCAAACTTTTGAAAGCCAAAAAACAAACCACAATCCAAAAATTGGCCTCAGTTGCAACAAGATGAAGAAAGATAAAAAATTCCAAATAAGCAACTAAGAAGTGCTTACAGAAAGAACTTTAATTTAACAAATAAAAATAAATCAGATACATCCAGTGAATCAAGCACTTTTGTCTCCAACAATAAAGTCAGATAATCACAAAAAAAGGGTAATATTTAGGATGATGAATGTTTTATGTGTGATTATCTGACATTATTAGATGTAAATTGTAGGAATAGTCATTGTTCATGAATTATTCATGAGCCCTGGATGTTGATTGGTTCAGTAATTAACTTTGTATTATAAATTTGCTGTCAGTTGGGGCATGCTCTGTCTTGATAAAGTCTACAAATGGTTGGAGACGAAAGCGCTGGATTCACTGGATGTATCCGATTTATTTTTGTTTTTATTTGTTAAATTAAAGTTCTTTCTGTAAGCACTTCTTAGTTGCTTATTTGGAATTTTTTATCTTTCTTCATCTTGTTGCAACCGAGGCCGATATTTGGATTCTGACTAAAAGTATTAATATCTTTGCACAACAATTTAGTCATGAGTAAGAACTATTTCTATACACATCCAGAACAGACACCAGCCTGGCCAACAGGAAAAACAATGCTCCTACTTAACAGTGAACCTGCAATCTACCCTAAAAATTAGACCAATAACTTGCCTTCTGATGACGTATAAACTATACACTGGATACACTGGACTTGATACCGACAGAGTATATAGTCATATAGAAGAAAATTAAATTACGACAATAGAACAAAAATAGTAATAAAAATAAGCCATATGGAACAAATGATCATTTGTTGTTAAAGTCATAGTGGAGAACTGTAAAAAGGGGAGGAATCTAAGTATGGCATGGATAAACTACAAAAAAGCATTTGACAGTATCCCACATTCATGGATAAAAGAATGCTTAAAAATGTATAAGATATACCCTACACTGAAACTACATCACAGCTACCATGAAACAGTGGCAAACCACTTAACAGTTAAGCCATGATAAAGGACAAATTATTATTCCATGGATAAAAATCCAAAGGGGGATATTTCAGGGTGACTCTGTCACAGTTGTTCTTTTGTCTTGCCCTTGACCTTTTAACTTCTCTGCTTAACAGATTAGGCCATGGCTATAACTTGGCTCCCAGAAAGCAACAAAGTGTAAAGACTTCACATCTTCTCTTTGTTGATGATTTAAAACTGTATAGCTCATCAGATGAGGAACTGAATGCACAACTGCAAGTAGTCAAAACTTTTTCAGATGATATAAGAATGTCATTTGGTTTTGACAGATGTGCAAAAGCAACCTTTAAAGCAGGAAAGCTGCAGCACCAAGAAAACATCAGTTTGGGACAAGAATGTGATATAAAAGAACTTGAGCAAGAGGGAGTGTATAAATATTTGGGAATTGATAAAGGATCAACAATAAAACATAAACAAATATGAATAAACTCAGTAAGGAATATTTTAGAAGACTTAAATTAATCCTGAAAACAGCACTGACATGTAGGAAAAAAATTCAAGCTATAAACCGATTTGCTCTTCCTGTCCTAACTTACAGTTTTGGAGTGATTGACTGGCCTCAAAAGGTGTTGGACAGATTAGTCAGGAAAACAAGAAGGATGCTTCTTGCTCATGAAATGTTTTATGAAAAATCAGTGCATACCAAGATTATACTGTATATATTCCCTGTTCCGAAGGAGGTATGAGCCTCCTTGAAACTGATTACAAGTGTAGGTCTGCAATCATGGGACTGCATACATATCTGCTGATCTCAGAAGATCTGAAGCATAATGAAAGTTTTGAAACATGAGGAGAATAAATCTAAGAGGATGTCCCTTCTTAATCTTGCAGAGGCATCAAGTGGGAATGGAAATCAGAGTAGAAGTAGTTAAAAATAAGGCAGCAACTGAATGTACCAAAAAACAAAAGAAAGAAAATAAGGTTAAGGATCAGATGAGAAGGCAAGAAATGTGGAAAGTGCATAAATATAGTCGCAAGTATAGAAAACTCCTAGAACAACCTCAGGATCAAATGCAGGAATAGTTAACGAGAGGCGAATTCAAACCAAAAGATGAAAGGTTAATATTGGAAGCCCAAGATAGTGGACTACATACATATTTGGTTTACAAAGTCCACTGAACATGTGGGAGAAGCAGACAAATCTAGGTTTTGTAAAAAAAAAAAAAAAAAAAAAAAGAATTGGAAACAGTTGCACACCTTGTTGCTGGTTGTGACATACTAATGGCAAAAGGATTGTATACTAAAAGGCATAATAATGTGGAGAGACTGGTGCACTGGGAATTGTGCAAACATTATAATATTGAAGTATCTGAAAAGCACTGGAAACCTGAGCCACAAAACATCATAGAAAATGAAGTCTACATCACATGGGATTCACCTATTATCAACAGTTCAAAAGATAGATGCGAGAAAACCAGATAAAGTGGTCCATGAAAAAAAAAAGACAAAAGTAGCATTGATCACTGAAATCGCTACACCCAGTAACTACAGTGTCTTGCGTACAGAGAGACGCAGTCATAAAATATCAGGATTTGCAGGCAGAAATGAGAGCAATGTGGAAAAAATATACACAGGCAGTTCCAATAGTAGTAGGAGCAATGGGACTTATAAAAAAGGATCTAAAATCATATTTAGATATGTTATCGATACATGCAACTCTGCATGACTTGCAAGAGGATTCAGTACTGGGCACACTGTGGGTATTGTGAAGAGCACTTCTGACTGACAAAGATTGAAACAATACTAATTTCATGAACTTTAATTGTACTTTGACTTAGGAATGGGTCCATTCCCATCATGGTATTAGAAACCGAAAAGATTTGGAGAAATTAAAAAAAAAAACACGGAGACACTGTGGAATTCGTATATTTATGTAAGGGGTATTTAGGTGCAAACCCCCTATGGGGATATAAAACTAATTTTCTTTATATGTTCTTTTATTCTGGCTTCTGTATAGCTGAAGTTTGTGGTTCAGTTGTAGTACTTATGATACACCAGCTTTTATTACTGTGTCATAGATCCAAATAAACTAGGCTGACTGGGCACAACAAATAATTTCTGCCCCTTCACTCAGTTTAGCATTAGGGGTGGAAATAAGAAGAAAGAGCTTCCCAAGACTTGAATATAAACATGAAATGCATCAGCATTAGACTCGGAGTAATACAAAACAAAGACTGAGTGTTTTCAACTTGAAGGGAAGGAGCACCAACAGCAAAACAGGGTCAGGAACTTGTGATAGCTATTAGATGATCTCAATATATGTAAGGTAGGTGAAGGATCATAAGGAGAGCCGAGTAATTAAAATGGTGAATAAAAACAGATCTAACCAATAAAAAAGGAGCTACAATTCCTCTCTGCCGGTAGTTGGTATAACCCACTCTTCAGTACTGAAAGTAGTGCTGGAAATTGTATGTCAAAATATACATACAATGATGCACCTTGTATTTTACACATGTCAAATCCTCAAATTTTCAAGAAGCGAAGGGATATATCAAGTACTAATAGGCAATACTGGTACAAATTCATGGCTACAGGTATGAAAACGACATTTTTCTGGTAAAAATTTCTGGGCAAAGATATCTAGAAGTATAGGTTTAAACTACACTTGCATTGTGTTTTGAAGTGTAAGTGTAACAGACCAGCTTATGTGTTGAATTTGTGTGCACCATCCTACAATAACAGAAGTAGTTCTCCTGTGTCATTTTAGATATGGCTCATTAGGATTCTCTTCCTGAATTACATAGGAAAGAGGTTAGTCTGATGGGCCTAAATTGTTTGGGTCTGATGTAGACCTCCATTTGTGAACTGGTACAACTACAGACTGTTGATCCTCAGTGATGCATCCATGTTGACATTCTGTTTAAAATGATAGATAGGGATTTATTTAAGTTTTCATTGACTGTATTAAAGATAAATCAAAATAGACACCATGGCTAGCAATAACTAATTTTTTCATAAGATCACTAACAAACACTGGGACAAATACATTTTCACAAGGAGCATCTTCATGTATCAATAAAATGCCTAAAACACAGTTTAATAATCAAGTAAACTACATGATTTTCAATTAAATCGACATAGATTTAAAAATTAAAAAATTTTGGGATGACCTTACTAAATTCTTACAGGCTATTTTTACAGATGCATTTATTTCAACCGAATCTTTAATTTTCCTAAACGTGAATGATAATATTGAAATGAATAAAAAAGACTTGTATCTACTTTGGTCCATATTGGCTGTAGCAAAAAAATGTGTAACAAGAAATTTGATGTCAACACATGAACCAACTATGGAAGGTTTCTTGAAGTTGCTGAAAGAAGTTGCATTACTTGAAATCAAAATTAAAGAACTGAGAACTGCTCCTAAAAATGGATTAATAATCCTTGGGTGAAAATCCTTGCTCTTATTGAGACATTGAAACTTGACTCAAACTAACTTATCATGGGTAACCTGTATGAAATTAATGTATGTATAAAATTAGCTTTATATAACAAGGTTATTGTTCAAGTCAATTGTAAATAGTGTAAATAGCATGTTATAATTCGAAGTTATTCAGAAACTGTATGATTAATTATCATTATATATGAAAAATAAAAAAAAATTAAATGCACAGATTTTAAAAACAAAAACATGATTTTTTTTTATCACAATCTGTATTAATTAGAGAACAACCATCTGTTGTGAACTGAAGGAGCTTTGGTTTATCAGTATGATTGCAATGTTCAGAAACCAAAAAGAATTTGACTTAATGGATTAGTGCATAAACTGATAAACCAAAAGCACAAAGATGACACACTGACCGAACTCCAGGACAAAAGTCACTTTAATTATTAAGCGCTTTTTGTTTTCATTTAACAAGACTAGATTAGATGAAGTCTTGTTTAATATTTGCAATATTGTCATCTAGATACAGTTCAAACTACTTCAAATTATTTTAATATATAATCAATATTCAAGCATACTCATTTGATGTTGAGTAGTTTATCTAGTTGATTTAGGCAATTATAATTCCTCATAAGGACTGCATTTTCATTGATTATTACAGCATGGAGTTTAATATGAAACTGGTCATGTTTTGTGGGGGACAAAGGTGGTGTATGGCAGATCCCTACAATATTTTATTAAATATTATTGATATAAATTATTATAAGAGCAATATAAAGTCGTGAGTTTATAGTAATGGAGACATTGCTACTTAGCAAATCAGATCTGCAACTATCCTGGAATTAGTGATGTGAATTTTGGATCAAGTTTTGAAATGGAATATATATATCAACATCTGCCAAATACACAAAAGCTTCTAAGTCACACATTTTGCTAGTGAGACTTGTGGCATTTAACAAAACTGTTATTACCTCAGATTTGTTTTACCCTGAATTGTTTTTATTATTAGAATGTTTTTTTATTGACAATGGCTTTGTGGGTTTGTCTCTCTCTGTTCCTCTGTGGTTTTGTCACACCCTCACTAAATATGGGAAAAAAACCTGAGCTTCACTCTGCATTTTTTCTGCTGTCTCACCCAGCCAATTTCAATAAAAAGTATTTAATAATGACACTGGGACAATATTTTAATATAAGTAAAATATTGTCCCTCTGTCATTAGCGAGACAATACATACACACACACACACACACTTGCATCTCTGTACATCATTTCCTCCACACACAGAGTCCAAAACACTCATACAGCTATAAATACTGGACATCCATACAATGTGGACTAAAAGTATTCTATTATATACCGATATCTTCCCTCACTCTGTACATCATTTCCTATACATAGACACATGGAGCAGGATACACTGTACTACAAGCAGCCTTAAATGAGAAACGTGTGCACTCACACACACACTTGCATCTCCCTACATAATTGGCTCCAAACACATACATAGAGTTCCAGAGACACAATACAAGATAGAAATAATGCTGAGATGCTTGTTTGTGAGGAACACACCTACAAAGATGTGACAGGACCACAGAGGGATAGAATGGGATGCACTGTACTATAAGTGGCTTTAAACTAAAACCTAAATAATTTCCTATACACACATGCTCTTCTGCATCTCCCTACACACTAGACAATATTTTAAAGACTAAAAAGTAAAATAAAATATAAAAAAAAGATTTTTTAAAAATAATGATTTTTATTGAGTTGCTCTGAAAAGTTAAAAATAAGGAAGAAGAGTGAAACCTGCAAAAGAAACAGACAAGCTGATTTCAGAAAAGCATTCCAGGTTGGTTTTGCTGATTGTGATAATGAGGTACCAAATGTAGTAGCAGAAATCAACTAAACCAACCTCAAATGCTTTTTCTGAAATCAGCTTGTCTGTGTTTCCTTTGCCAAGTTTTCACTCTTCTTCCTTATTTTTACTTTTTAGAGTGACTCAATAAAAAGCATTCTTTAAATAAAAAATCTTTCTTTATATTTTTCTTTCTTTTTTACCTAGAATTTAAAAACTTATGAAAAAGACACAATGAGGATAGAACATTCCCAGTTTGCTTCTTCTACTCCCAAAGCACGCGGACATCTCAGCACAGACTGACAGGCCCTAAATCTCTTTTCAGTGGCATCACATGCTTAGCTACTGACTGAATTTTAACATTTTATGTTGATATCTATGTGTCATATGAGGTGAAGGGAGGGTTTAAGTAGATGTGATTTTTGCAATGCTTGATAGGAATTTCAATAATCCCACCATATCTTGCTCCATTTGTAAGAGAAAGAACCTTCTTAGATTGTTAAAATTGGCCTTACTCCTTTTAAGATAGTTGATATTCCCATAATTCTAACCCTAGAAAGGTACAACACTGTCACAGGATCCTTACAAAGTCTGATATACGTTTATTTTTTATATACATAATGGCATCTTCAGTTACTGTGCTGACTGCTTTATGGGATTTTGTGTTTAGCTTGGTTGACTTTTAATCAGAGATATTTTTGTTTTGCTGATTTGTCTCATAGATACTGGTCACACACACAGCGTCCACAGTATCCTGATGCATTACGATTGACCACTCAGAAACTGAAAACAGTATCCCGGTTAAAGAACACCCCAAGAAAGTTACAGTAGTGATGATAATGACAGCTCCAGTCATACAAAGATGTGCTGAATTTGGGTAGCCAGAACACGCATATAGTGCGTCCTCACATAGTACTACAAAATACTCATTCATCATTCAGAGTACTGTACATACTGCAGACTTGATGTAAAGCAGCCATATAATCTGTATTTGTCACATTGTGATAGGGTCATCCAAACACCAGAAGCACTGCTGTGAAAGACACATTCTGTAAGTAAATGTGGCAGGCTACTGCTGTCCAACAAGATGCACAATGCAGAATCTGAGTGAACTACTGTGGGTATCCATGTTATTTGTACAGAATGTTACCATTCTGTTGTGCATGATGTATCATGGCACACACACAGACTGCTGTACTGGCATCCATGTTACTTGTACAGAATATTAGCATACTGCTGTGCACAGTCATGTCAGGTATGATGTTTCATATCTCGCTCACACACTGCTGTATGGGCATCCATGTTACTTATTTATTTATTTTACATTTGTTAACCGGGGGTGTCTGACTGAGCCAAAAAGGCCCTTTTTCAGCAGAGGCTCGGGGAGAAAAGCTCCACATAGAAAAATCACAGATACATTTAGACATGATCAGTATACACACAAATTACAAAAGACATATTTTTACAGTGGTATGCAGCACATCAACAGTTACAGTGAAGAGCACAAACAAAAAAAATATTTAAAAATAAAGGTACTTAATAGATTTGTGGTGTACAGCTGAAATTTGGAACATAGGTAGAATACAAACATAGTACACAGGTACAGTACATACATTGTAGATTAGCCAGTGTTTGTGATAAGTTTTTGGAAGTTATAAAACAAACACTTCCAGTCTTCCTACAGGAGCTAATAAAACATTTTTATTTATTTTATTTATTTATTTAACATTTGTTGACCAGGAATGTCCGACTAGGTTCCACAGAGCCTGTTTTCAGTGGAGGCCCGGGGAGAAAAGTCCAGATGCATGTCTTTGGAATGTGGGAGGAAACCGGAGTACCCGGAGGAAACCCACGTGAACACAGGGAGAACATGCAAACTCCACACAGAAGGCACCCCAGCTGAGAATCGAACCGGAAAACCTCTTGCTGTGAGGCGACAACGTTAACCGCTGCACCACTGTGCCACCCTACATTCTCTGGCACAGAGATTTTGTATAGAATGTTACCATACTGCTGTGCACCATCATGTCAGGTATGATGTATCATGCCATACACACACACTGCTGAATTGGCAGCCATCTTACTTGTACAGAATATTAGCAAAATGCTGTGCACTCATGTCAGGAATGATGCATCATGTCACTCATATATACACACACACACATGTACAGGCATCCATGTTACTTGTACAGAATATTACCATATTGCTGTGCACTATCATACCAGGTATGATGTATCATGTCAAACACAGACTGCCATATGGGTGCCCATGTTACTTGTGCATAATAGCATACTGATGTGCAGCCAATTATTTCAGCCATGCTGTATTATTTCATGCACATTGTGATGTCAGGTATTGTCAGCTATGCTAGGAGAAGTAGGGCAGTGGATGTGCAACATATGCCATAACAGCTAGCTGGAATTTTGTAAAGAATTACATGTCCTTTGTATATTAAACTGATATGACAGATGCTCGAGTTGAAAAATATATTTGTAAAGCTGCTTGTGTTAACAACATACCAACAGTGGGACCTGACTGTATTGTAACTGAGGAAATGTATACATGTTAACAGAGGATACTGAAAGAGAAGAGATTAATTTTAGTCTAATTAACTTTGAAAGATAATATGAAATCAAATTACTTAATTTAGGCTATAAAGATTGTATCTTACAGTTCTGACTGCAGGCAGAGATAAAATGGCTGTGTCAGAGAATGTTTTATTAGCTCCTGTAGGAAGACTGGAAGTATTTGTTTTATAACTTCCAAAAACTGCAACAGATCTTAGCAAACTGTGTGTGTGTGTATTATTGACACATATATGTGTCAAATCCTGGCATCTTCTAGCCAATGGGGTAGTATGGGAACTAGAAATCAGATGATCAGATGTATGTGATGTTATTCTGTAATCCATTACTGAAATAATGTTTAATACTAGATGAGACTGAAGTCTCAGAACACTCTGGTTTTGGAACCTGATATAGAAGAATCTCTCACGCACTTCATATTGCCTTGCTGTAGTAAGTGAGCAGGGAATAGTAATTATTTATATCAGTCAGAAAAATATAGTGAAATTAGTTAAGTACCATTTTTTCTGTATCTGTGTGAATCTATTCATTTGTGTTATTTTAACATTTCCTGTGAGTGAAACTCTGGTGTTTATTGTAAATAGATATTTAGTATTTTCATTTTATTATTTATTATTAAATATATTTAAACTTTTCACTGTGGCTGGTACTTTAGAGAATATTTTAACCATTGAGAGTACTTGTATCTATTTGGTGACTCTATGGACACTTCTGAAAGCCTTACTGCATTGCTCAAACACTATCATTTGTATTACTATTAATTTCACTCTGTATAATTGGGTACCCTAGCAAGAGCCTTATAGTAGGTGGCTTTGAAGTGTCTGGTGGCAGTAGTTTGGGCAGAAAGGGGCATAGCTAGTAAATATGTGCCAGCCTTTCCCAGGTGTGTGTGTGAAAATCAAATCTCAAAGTGCATGTGTGAGCTGCTTGGAGCAGACACACGAAGCACTGGTTTTACAGAGAGGGTGCTGGAGGACTTGGCTTGGAAACTTGACTGAGGACTCAACTCTATAGCTGTGCTAGTGGGGAGTCTTACTGGGGTCCTAGAGGGAGACAGAGAGAGAAACCCTGACCCCAGATTGAGTGCGTTTCCTGTGTGCTCTTAAAGGAAATTGTGCTTGATGCAGAGAGCTGCATCTGGAAATACTGTGTGCATCTATTTTTGTTTCAACTGAATGTGCCTCTCCAGTTTCAGTGGTGAGGATTCAGGCTCATTAATTACTGGCCCAGAGTGGTGATGTCACATATTGGTGAGCAGTGGTGTGGATATTAATTGAACTTCTGTAGCCTGTAGGCAGTTGTCACTTAAGGTGTGTGTATTCTCAGCAGCCACAAGGTAAACATTCAGAGTTTCATTTCACAACAGTCTCATTTATATTTTGTTAGTTTAGTTTAGTCAGGGAAAGCAGGCAAAGATGTCAGCAGATGATTATGGCATGGTGACAAATATCCAGTTGGCCAAGGTGTGTGAAACCAAAGGACTGATGCATGCCAACCTGACTAAAGAGGAAATTATTTCAGCCTTAGTTGCAGCTCAGACCAGCAAACAGGAGGATAACCAGTCTGGTGATGGGAATTTGCAGCTCTCAGAAACAGTACAGTTCACTTTTTCCTCAGAGGATTTAAAAATCTGTCTGGAATTAAAGATACTTGAACTGGATGCCAAACATTTGGAATTAGAATCAGCAGAGAGACTGCAGCATTTGGAGGCTGAAGAAAGGGAGAAGCAGCATCAATAGGACAGGGAGATACTGACTCTTCACCAGGGTCATGGAGGTAATGGGGAAGGGAATAACCAACCCCAAGAAACAATAAAGGTCAGTAAATGTCTTCCACAATTTATACAGGGTGATAATTTGATAGATGTATTCATATATTTGAAAGAGTATGTAAACAGTATAATGTTGACCAAGGGCTCCAAGTACAGTTCCTGACCCCCTTACTCCATGGTAAAGCTGTAACTGCTGTTTCTAAATTGTCTGATATTGATAGTTTAAACTATGATAGAGTAAAGCAATGTTTACTTGAATGCTTTAAAGTTAATACCTGAAGCTTACAGAAAAAAGTTTTGCGAGCATAGAAGCAAGGCAGATGAAAGTATGTATGATTATACTGCTGAGTTTAGCACTTATTTTCATCCGTGGGTAAGTGGGTATCAGGCCACCACTTTGAAGCACTGGCAGACCCTTTGGTGTGGGAACAAGCCCTTAACACTTTGTCTGAGGACATGAGAATCTGGTTGGCAGACTGGAAGTGCAACTCTGCAGATGAGCAGAGGAAAAAAGTTGATCTCTACTTAGCAAGCAGTGCATCACTGCGCAGAAAGGGGATACCCAATACTGCACATGGATAAAAGGCAACCTATGGTGGGCAGCCTAAACCACCCCAACAGAGTCCACCAGTAACAGGGGAAGCTACTAGATCAGGTACATAGCCAGGATCAAGGGGATACATTTCTCCAGTTTGTTCTTTGGTGCTTGTGTGTGTATTAAATGTAGGTAACTTGTGGGGCCATGTATCATATGGATGTCCATAGAAGCAAGGTGGGGAACAAAAGACGGGGAGCCAGGAAGTGGAGTAACAGTATGCCAGTGGTAAGCTGTTTGGAGACAACAGGGGTACCACACTATCACCAGAGTTTATATCCAATCTTAGTGGATGGAACACAGGCCACTGCTAAGAGAGAAAGAGCCTCCGACATAACCATTGTGAAGCTTGCAGTGGTTAAAGAGGAGCAGTATTTACTTGGGTAGTCCACTCCAGTCAGCTTTAGGAGGGACCCCATTCCAAATGCCTTTGTCAATGGTTCACCTTGACTTGGAGGATGGAAAAGGAAGCAAGCAAGTAGGTGCATTTCAGGATATCCCTGCAGATGTCTTGATAGGGAATTATTTTGATAATGCAGTACCTTGGGTGCATGCAGTTACACAAGGTCAGGCTTGGATACAAGACATTTGGGTCTGGTAGTGTGGGGGAGACCCAGACAGATGCCACACCTGAAGCCAGGGCTAGTGAAGTATCTATTTAAGGGAGGGAGCTACCTTGTAGCAGTGAGGCTGAAGGTGAGCCACAGCTACTGGTAGGTACTGATGTTCCCTTGGACAGATTGACTGCAAAGGCAGATGTGAGTGGTAGTACCCAGGGTGATGGTGAGACACTACTGTCAGAGGATACCAGACTTCCTAGCTGGGAAGGGTCAACAAAGAGTTGACATAGGCTCATCTCTCAGACCCTACATTACAAGGCTTAAGGGAGGTAGCTAAGGAGGCACCTGATTCTCACGGAAAAGGGGAGTCTGTCTACTGGAACAAAGGATCACTGTATAGAGTGGACCCCTGAGGGAGGGCTAGAGGGTGAGGTAATACAGCAGTTGGTTGTGCCCAGAGCTTACCATATGGCACTTTTAGCCATAGCCCATGACATTCCTTTTGCAAGTAATTTGGGCATAAAGCATACCAAGAGACGTATTATGCAGAACTTTTATTGGCCTGGGATTGCAAGGATGTAAGAGGGTACTGCAGGACCTGTGATCAGTGCCAAAAAGTATGCAAGGCAGAAGACAAGGCCAAAATTCTTTTGATGCCTTTTCCTGCTCTTGAGGAGTGATTTCAGGGGGTAGCTATGGATATTGAGGGGCCACTGAGTACCTCAAGTTCCACAGGGAAGAAATATATCCTGGTGATAGCAGATTATGCTACTAGATAGCCTGAGATGGTGGCTCTGTCTTCCGTTGAGGCAGAGAAGGCGGCAAATGCTTTGTTAGATATTTTCAGCAGGGTAGGTTTCCTGAGAGAAATACTGATAGAAGTGCCAATTTCATGTCAGCCCTGCTGGCTTGTCTGCAAGAGTACTGTGGGATGAAGCACCTAAAGACTACCCCCTACCACCCCCAGACTAATGGTCTTGTGGAGAGGTTAAACTCTACATTAAAGACCATGCTAAGGGCATTTGCAGACCAGTTAAAGAGAGAAAGGGACAGATATTTGCTGCATCTGCTGTTTGCATACAGAAAGGTACCACAGGTATCCACTGTTTTTTCACCCGTTGAGTTGCTGCATGGGCACAGGGTGAGGGGGGCCTTGGATTTGATTTGTGATGAGTGGGAGGGTGAGTGTGAATCCCACAAGGAGTATGTTGTGACACATTCTAAACCTCAGAACAAGGCTTAGGGAGCTCAGAGGCTTGGCCCAGGACAACTTGGCAAGAGCCCAACAGCAGAAAATGGTCTGGTATGACAGGAATGCTCGGGCCCGAGCGTATGCTGTGGGACAGCAGGTTATAGTGCACATTTCTGTTAGACACAATAAGCTACAGGCAGTTTAGGAAGGATCCTTCAAAATAGTAAGGAAAGTCAGTGAAGTTAACTACATGGTAAACCTGTAAGGCAGGAGGCAGGGGCACAAACTGTACCATGTTAACATGATGAAGTCTTACCATGATAGGGAGGCCCTTGTCTTGAGTATTTGCAGTGAGTGGCAGGAGGAGTGTGAGGGGGATCTGGTGACTTATCTCCTCAGTGAGGCTCAAACTGACACCTCAGTGGAAGGGGTAGCAATGTCCCAGTGGCTATCCCCTACCAAGGTTCCAGAAATCCGAGCAGTATTACAGGAGTTTGGGGACATGTTCACTGGGAAACCTGGATGCAACCACCTGGTGCAACACCATGTGAATACAGGACCCCAAAGACCTATCAAGCAGGCCTCTTACAGGGTGCGTGAGAAAGTCAGACTCTGAGGGAGGAGATACAGGAAATGTTGGAATGTGGAGTTATCCAGGAGTTCAGCAGTCCCTAGGCCTCCCCAGTGGTTCTGGTACCAAATCAGGATGGCAGCACCAGGTTGCATGTGGACAACCACAGAAAACGAAACAGTCACACAGTGTCAGATGCTTACCTCATGCCTAGGACAGGTGAAGCCTTACCCCATGCCTAGGACAGATGAAACCTTAGAACAGCTGGGTGGGGCCAAGTATCTGACCATGATGGATCTGACCAATGGTTACTGGCAGGTGCCCTTGACTCTGGCCACTACATAGAGGTCAGGCTTTGTGACTGCTTAAGGATTATATGAGTTCACCAAGATGACCTTTGGGATGGGAAATGCTCAAGTGACCTTCCAGAGGCTAGTAGACCATATCCAGCAGGAGTAGGGGATTATGTCCTTGCTTACCTGGATGATATTGCCATCTATAGACATTGCTGGCAAGAGCACCTTCAGTGTGTCAGGGAGGTTCTGGGAAAACTGCAAAGGGCTGGATTGACCAGTAAGTGCCAGGTGGGTATGGCAGAGGCTCCTACCTGGGACAGAGTGAGGACTGGAAAGATCAGGCCAGAACCTGTTAAAGTGGAAGCCATTCAGGCATGACCTGCCCCGGTTACCAAACAGGTGACTGCATTCTTGGGGATAGCGGGGTACTAAAGAAAATTAATTCCCACTTATTATACATTAGCTGCTCCCCTCACAGACCTGATGAGGAATAACAGGCCAGATATGATTGTGTGGACCCCTCCAAAAGCTTAAAGGAGCTTTGGGAGGATCTCCTGTGCAAGTAAGTCCAGATTATAGCAAACAGTTTTGTTGTGCAGGTGGATGCTTCAAACCATGGGGTGGGGGCTGTACTCAACCAGGTTTCCTCAGAGAGACAGAAGAGCACCCTGTTGTACATCTCAGCTGTAGACTCCAACCCAGGGATGAATGTTATACAGCTGTAGAAAAAGAATGTCTAGCCATAGTATGAGCACTGCAAAATTTTCCGCCCTATCTGTATGGAAGGAAATTCACAGTGGTTACAGATCACAATCCCTTAACATGGCTACATCAAGACAGTCACAAAATGCCAAGTTATTAAGGTGGAGCCTAGGGATGCAGGCATATGACATGACATTGCAGCACCGTAGTGGGGTCAGCAATGCCAATGCAGGTGGGCTCTCAAGACAGGGTATGGATTAATGTGTTCCCATACAGGCTCATTTCTCTCAAGCAATGTTCCTCCAGGGTCACTTGAGAAACTAGTTTGAATTTTCAAAGGGGGGAGAGATGTGATGATGCAAGGTAGTGCCAGCCGTGCCTGGGGGATTAGGGCAGTGCATGTGTAACATGGCAGCATAGCTAGCTGGAGGTTTGTAAAGAATTATATGTTATTTGAATATCAAACTGATTTGTACAGATGCTTGTGTTAAAAATGCATTTGTAAAGTTACTTGTG
The DNA here is from genome assembly GCF_019279795.1 of Protopterus annectens. NCBI lineage: Eukaryota > Metazoa > Chordata > Ceratodontiformes > Protopteridae > Protopterus > Protopterus annectens. Next base: position 1,011,078,889 of record NC_056743.1, on the reverse strand, counting down.
CTAAATATGTACCAACAGTGGGTCCTGCTGGACAGAAAAGAAATATACATGTATGTCAGACTGTATTGTAAGTGATGAGATGCATATATTTTAATAGAGGATACTGGAAGAGAAGGGGTTAAGCTCAGGCCAGCTAACTTTAAGAAAAATTGTCTGAAATGAAATGACTTGGTTTAGGCCATAATGATTTTATCTCACAGGTCTGAATGCAGCCAGAGATGCAATATCTGTGAAAAGCTTTGGCTAGGATCCTGCTCTATTGTCCTTAGTGGGGAACTAACTGCTATTCTGGGGTGCCAGAGAATGGCTTGTTAGTTTCTGCAGGAAAGGTGGAAATGTTAGAATTGTTTTACAGTTTCCAGATGGTGTAAAAAAAAAAAAAACACCTTAGCGGAAGTTTAATGTGTGTATTTTGACAATACAGTGCCAAATCCTGGTCGAGTTTCCAGTGATAGGGCAGTGTGGGAACCACAGAGTCAGGTGACCAGATATGTCCAGACAAGTGGAGTACCTCAGGGTTCAGTCCTGGGACCGCTCTTGTTTGGCATCTACTTCTCTGAAGTAAATGCCAACACTAAGGGACTCTGGCTAACAAAGTTTGCAGATGACTGCAAACTGGGAGCCATTATTGAATCCCCATATGATGTGGATATTCTACAAAAGGGCCTTGCAGAAACAGATGCTTGGTGCCAGAACCATGGGCTCAAGCTTAATGCAAAGAAATGTATAGTTATCCCCTTTGGGGAAAAAACATGTACCCATGAATTACCACATAGGTTGCAGTACACTAAACACTGAAAGTGTAATGAGAGACTTGGGGACACAGGTGGACAGTGGTCTCACCTTTGATAACCACATCACCACAAGAGTCAGGAAATCCTTCTATGTGGCACACTTCATCACTAAGGGATTTTTATCCAGAAAAAAGGAGGTCATTGTCCCACTGTACTCATCCCTCATTAGACCCATTATAGAGTACAACGCCCCATTTCGTATGTACCTCACAAGACATCTGCAACAGCTGGAAAGGCCGCAGAAATACCTCACTAAAAGAATCACAGGCATAAAGCAGATGCCCTATGCTGACCGTCTAAAAAACTCCAGCTATACTCTGTGGCATATCGTCTACTCAGAGGCGATCTCTGCTTAACATACAAGGCCATGTCAAACCCTGAGCTGTTGGACATGCTCCACTTAAGAAATCCCAATCCCTCAGAGCCACACACTCCAGGGATCTAAACCTTGTCATCACAATGAACAAAACATGCTGGAGGGATAGGTTCCTGACCCAGAGACTCCCCATACTCTGGAATAGACTGTCCATACATATCAAGCAGAGCGCCTCCTTGGCCCTCTTCAAAAGAAACCTTGATGACTGGATGGGAGATAGGAAATTCACCCAGAGGATCACGTCAGTCACCCTGCTAGACAGGGGTCCAGGGAAGTAAATATTGTGGGAATAAATATCCAGGGAATTGTTATGGCTAGGCCTGTAGGCTAATTTTATTGGGAACCCCAAGCTCCAAAGAAGAGAAATGGTAAAATGAAGATTTTGCAAAAGGACCTCTGGAGAAGATGTCTGAATCAGCAGGTCATCCAAATAAGGAAAGATTTGGATCCCTTGAAGCCTGCAAAAGGGAATCACAGGAGTGAGCCATTCAGTGAATACCCTTAGGGCAGTAGAAAGGCCAAAGGTCAAAATACAGAACTGAAAATGCCAGAAAGCAACAAAGAAATGCAAAAATCTCTTGAAGAGAGGATGGTTCAGAATATGGAGATGAGCATCATTTAGGTCGAGAGATAGCAGAAAGGCCTGAGGGAGCAAGAGAGGAAAAAGGGACTGAAGGGGCAACATCCAAAAGAAAGACACATTCAGAAAAGTGTTTAGATGGGAGAGGTCTAGAATAGGTCTCAAAGTATCTTCTTTTCTGGGCACTAGAACAATTCTTAAAGAAAACCCAGGAATGAGGATGAAAAAGTTTGTTGGAGCCATCCATTTAATTGGTGAACAACAAGAGCAGGTCTGAAAAGAAAAGGTTACACTCTGTAAAGATGTGTACCATGACTGATAACAGAAGAAATGGTAGAAACTATGAACAGACTCATCAAGATTAGAGGTGTAAGTTAAGTTTGGTGCATAAAAATGCAAAATAATCCATTTAGGAACCAAAAGCTAAACTATGACTGCATATCTACAAAACAAACAACACCAGAATTACCCATTCTAAAGACATAAACATTGCCTGTGATATAAATAGGACCTGCTGGAGAGATAGGGTATGTATCCCAGAGACTACCCCATTTATGGAACAGGCACCAAACCCATGTGAAGCAGAGTTCCTCCCTAACCCAATTAAAGTGCAACTTGGACAACTGGATAGGAAACCAGAAATTCATCCCTGGTTTGGCACCTATGTCTCTAATGGACACAGATAACCTGTAAATGGCTCATCTCTCAGGCCCATGCTTACTGTTATTAAGAGTATCAGAACTTGTCAGAGATTTGGGATGCATGGCTAGGCTTAAAAAGACCCTTGTGTTTGTTAGCCTAGTAAACTCCTATGAGCCTATGATGTCATTCTGTAGCCAGCCCTGAAATTGTATTTGAATTCTAGTGAGAGATGTGAGGTCTGCACTCTGTTTTTGGGACACTCATCCACTTTCATCTTGCCTTGCTTTAGTAAGTAGCTAGGGAACAGTAATTCTTCTGAAGTTAGAAGAATATAGTGAGATTAGCTAAATGTTTTTGTGTGTCTGTCTTAGTCTTTCCATCTGTTTTTTTCAGTGATTATTGTAAATATTCAGTATTTTAATTTTTTATTATTTATTATTAAATGTATCTAAACCTTTCATTGTGGATGGACTTTTAGAAAATATTTAACCTTTGAGAGTACTTGCATTTACTTAGTGGCACTGTGGCTCCACATTCCGGATAGTCTTGCTGATTGGTATAAGTATTAATTTTACTAAGTTTAATTGGGTACCCTGGAATGAGCCTTAAAGTAGCTGGCTTTGGGTGTTCTGGTGGCAGCAGATCTACCTTATAATCTAGGTGGAGGTGGCAGAGTGGGTAAGCTGTGCCAGCCTTTCCCAGCCAGGGGTGTGTGTGTGAGAAAATCAAATCTCAAAGAGAGCATGTGTGACAGCTACTTTGAACATGGACACAGAGCACTGATTTCACAGCGAGGGTGGCAGAGGACTTGGCTTGAAATACCCAGCTAAGGACTCAGCTCTATAGCAGTCAATGGGAAATCTTATTTGAGTTCTGGAGAGAAAGCCCAGCTCCAGGACTCGAGTGTGTATTCCGTGTGTGCTCTTAAGGGAAATTGTACTTAGTGCAGAGAACTGCATCTGCAAATACTGTGTGTGTGTATTTTTTTCACAGTAAAACATTTCTCACTGGTGTCAGTGTTAAGGATTGAGGTTCTTTGATCACTGGCCCAGAGGAGGGACGTCACAGTCCATATCGGATAATATCTCATGTTTCTGTATATGTAAACATCAAGGGAATGCATTGAACATAATCAAGTACATGACATGTACACAAAAAACTTTCAGCAACCCTACATACGAGTGAGCAGGACAACTGTCAAGCAGCAATAAATGCACACAGCAGCTTGTGGTAGTAAGGGCTGGAAACTGCAGATAGTACTCAAGAGTAAAAGTAACAAGAACGTGCTGACCAAGATGTATAAGAAATGTAGCTGCTAGTACAGATTTATCTGTACTGTACAGTGTTGTAGCAGTGATGTAAATCATAAATGCCAGTGATCACTGTCTATTGTAAATTCTTTACTTATGTATTTCAGAGGGTGTAGGAAACTAACTCCCATCACTGGCCATTTAGCATAAAATCACTAAGCAACACCATCTGTCAGTCTATGTTCTGTAATAGCTTAGGAAATAAAGCATGTGAACTGCAGTGGAAATGTCAGCAGTTAAAGCAGTCTGTCTTGCATGAAAGGGTTCTTTGGGATACAAATGTTTCCTGTTGACATTATGTTGCTTAACATGCTTTATTAGTGGGGCCCAAAACATACAGATCTGGTTAGCAATGCAAAGTACTAAGTACCAGCCATCCTACTCAGACAGCAGAGCTAAGAGACAAATACAGAGAAAGAAAGCAGGTGACGCTGTCACTGAAAACTGAGCATCCTAATTCAGGTTTACCATCGAATGCAAGATATGCCATACAGTAAATGTGTCAGTCCTTTCTTGCACTAGATAGCAGTTACTGAGTCATGGTCCAAGGAGTGTTATTTAAGCTACTTTTTTTAATTTATAGTAAACAAGCAGATGGACAGATACCTGTAGATGTTCCAAACCTAAAGATCAAATCTCCAAAGGTTTATAATCCAACACCTCCTGAACCTCTGGAATAAACTTCCCCTGGATGTTAAGCAGTGTGACTCACTATCATCCTTTAAATATCACTAGATGACTGGATGGTATCTACAAATTTACTCCAGGACCAAGTAATATGACCTTCATGGAGAAAAGAGGTTCATTCTGAGGGAGAATACTGGCAAGGTTTGAATTGTCATAAGACTCCGTGACCTTGGAATATCCATGAATCTAAAAATAAGGCAATATGGACAGAATTTGGGGTTCTGTGAGAACAAGAAAAAGCAGAAGATCAAATAACTTGTTTAACATTCTTGGGATGTGACAGGGACAGGATAAAAGTTTTCAGGTAATACAAATAGCCATTAATCACAGAGTGCATTATAAACAGCTAAGAATACAGTGTTAATAGGGCACCTCAACACTGCATACAACATAATACTTGTACAACAGTCATGTATGTGTCAATTAGCAGTAAGGCCATGGGCAAGGGGTGGTACACACAGCAGGTAATAGCAAATAGTACAAATAATGTAAAATGTACAGCCAGGTGTTCCTGGAGTGATACGATGGTGCTTTTGTCTGGCAGCAGATGCATATGTTAGTTATTCACACTGGTATCAGGATGACAAGTGTATGGTACATTTTAAGGGCAATGGTTTGCAGGGTATTTCTTTATAGCCATGAATCACTTTTCAGCAGCACCTGAATGACAGAGTTCTGTTAGTTGAATAGGTGGTCACTGAAATTTGTATTAACGTGCCCTGAATCAGATTGACCTCAGAACTGATTATATTAGTAAAAGCCCCCTTGTGTGTGTGTGCTCGCGCACGCGCATACCTCTGCATGTACTTTAAGGGGGTTGCCTTACAAAAAATCCTTTGATGATTAATCTTATTCTATTAACTGGACATGATCACTAATCATTGAGGGGTCCCAGAAAAGTGGACATAAATCATGTTCATTTAACAAGGCACTTGGTAAGGAATATTTGAAACACAATGGGAGAAAGGATCATACTGCTAGAGGTAACAGAGGACAGAGATACGAAGACAGTTACGAAATGTAAACATTTTATGTCTAATAACACAGAAGTGCTGAGCATGATAATTAAACAACTTGGAGTAATAAAGGAAGCCTGGGCATGCTGAGGAGACATTTTATGTTTCAATGTACTCCCCTTAATTTAAACTAAGTGTACAACCGGGTTAGAGAATGCTTTAGCACACTTCAGTTTCTCATTCACAGTGGGACCACTTCAGTCAGCGGTCATCAGTATCTCAGAACAGTGACCTGAACAGATACGAAGGTATTAATGCAGATCAATAATTCAGACATGCTTTAAATTATAGACCAGATACAGATTATAAAACTTCATACCAGGTACTTACAAGGCAGGAGTTTGCCAGACAATGGAAAGCACTGGCTGAAGCAACATTAGCTTATACCCCTTTGACAGCTTATTGAGTATATAGTTATATTGAAGAGGATTAGCAGAACAGAAGGGAGGGTGGACATAGCTGTACTGAGGGGGTGTCAGAAAGCAGGATGGAGGGCGGCTATGCATTGTATTGTATCATGTTAAATAGAAATTAAAAGTCCCTCACTGAAATGCAGACATTATAGGATACTTAATCTCTTCTGTGAGGCTGAACACTAAAAACAGATTCCCCTGAGCAAAAATTGCCATCCTTCCCTCTCCAGTTTTTCTTCTGTTCTTTTCCACACTTTTTCCTTGAACTTACCTTCTCTTTCCTTCACTTACACCACTGCCAAACAACACACAGATGCTTTTTTTTCTCCACACTTAAACCACCCCCTTACTTTCTTTTCCTTTTTCACAAATCCTTCATTCATTCATGAGGGGCAAAGTAGTAAGCTATATGTTGGGGGGCAGAATATTGCCTTAAACTTTGACCCCACTGAATTTACAAAAGCAATTAAAATTATAGCCTTCAGTGATGGAGCTACAAATATTTTTTTGGAGCTTTTCTCTTCAGGTCTCCACTGAAAATGGGCTGAGATGGACCAATCTGATTAACAAATGTCAAATAAAAATAAAGATGTGGTGGATCCAACTAATTAAATAACTCACATGAGCAGTTTCATTAACCCTGTAGCCACAATTTCACAGCTGCACAGAAGGTGTTACACTGTTTCTTCCCCAAGGTTTATGTGGTAGAGCATCAGATATTGGGGCACAGCAGCTAAAGAAGTTAGCATCATCTTCATCATGTCTGTTTTGACTTCTTACTGAATGTCAAGCAAATAAGCACCTTTAGGCATGATGCCTCTGGGTGGGCCATAACAGGACAGATCTAGTGTGAGGGAGTGGCAGGCATTGCTGTAGAGGATTTTATGGGAAAACACTGATCATTGATGTACATGCTGAGCAAGGGAGAGAACCAGCAGAACTTGAGACATTAAACTAAAAACTAATTATAGTACAATGCCTAAAGTGTTAGCAGAGTTATAAGAAGCACAAGCTGGGGGGAAAACCCACCCAAACCATAATCCAGAGGAGCAGGGGACAGATTGGGAGGGCAGGTTTGCTAATACTAAAGGATGATCACACTATGGGGTGAAAACTTGTCCATCTTTTCTTAGGTAATTTTCAACATTTTATCTTCTCAGGGAAGGCCAGAAGGGGCTAGGGTGGGAAATTTGTTATAGTTTTGAAGGCAGAAGATCAGATTTAAAATGAAGGGTATTGGTAAAATAGGGAGTATACATGCCTAAGACAGCTGTTGCCACCAAATTGGCTGAAGTATGGGCCTACTGTTATGGCTCCATGGTTGTTGCTTTATAGGATTAGTGTATTGTGACCAACCACTGTATGCACTGTAGGTGAGGTCCACAGGAAGATTAGGAAGGGTTGGATGCAGATAGTAGTTCCTTTCAAGGCTACTTTATCTGCACTTCACCACCATGACCAATATATTTAGTACCTGAAGAGATGCAGAGCTGTGGCCATTTCCTCCTAATGGGTATCTTGTGTCTTTATTACACTTTGAGTATTAGCAGTGAGTGTTGACTCTTGTTCTTTGATAAATGCCTCCTGTTGGTAGTATCCTAGTTAGCATGCTGCAAACATGGGACACAAGCTTTTTTTAAATCTCTTTAGTAATGCTAGTTCTAGACCACTGCAAAGGAGCAATCCCACAAAACAAAGTAAAAAGAATCTGGAAAAACTTACCAAGATGGAAAGACAATAGAGAAAATTCAGCACCACATTGGGTGTGCGATGCACCCTATCACCTTTTCTCTTAGCAGTTAGCTCACTGTAATTTATGGTTCCTTCTGAAGTTTCCACATAGCTGTTATCTTACACAGTCTCATACAGCCTGTAGGAAACTGTACGTAGGTCACTTTAAAATGTCAGTAAATGTAAATGTTTTTAATGCTTTGTTGTATAGCTGGATTTTCCCTTGGCATAACCTGCTATTGCTTATAACTATTAGGAGAACACTGGAATTGTTTTGAACAATTCCGGTGTTCTCCTAATAGTTATAAGAAATAGCAGGCTATGCCAAGAGACAATCCAGCTATATACAGCAGCGCAGTGGTGCAGCAGTTACCGTTGTCGCCTCACAGCAAGAGGTTCTCCGGTTTGATTCTCAGCTGGGGTGCCTACTGCACGGAGTTTACATGTCCTCCCTGCATTCATGTAGGTTTTCTTCAGGTGCTCCAGTTTCCTCCCACATTGCAAAGACATGCAGCTGGTGGATTGGACACTCTAAACTGGCCCTGTGTGCGAGTGTGTGGTACGGATGAATTACTGTGGCAGGGTAGCCATCCTGTGGTGTAAATCTTGGCTCTAGATTGTCACTGCTGAAGTGAAACCCTGACCCCATGTGCAAAAATGGGAAAAGGGGTTCAGGATAGATGGATGGAACTGCTTTGAAATTGAGCTGTTCATTTTTGCTGAGACATGCAAACTCTTGTCAGTGGCTACATTAAGTGATGCATGCAAAAGTGAGTTAATTGAATTAATCTAACTGATTTTTGTCTCAATGAAGTCTGTGCATGGAAATATTACATTTGGAACTCCAGCTGCAGACCGGGAAAGTTAACCAGCTGTAAAGCTATTACACAACTTGTAGCTTTACAACTAAGAGTTTATAGGCACCACTACTTGACTGCATCTGTTTATATGCTGTGTTAAACTGCAGTTGAGATTTGCAGAGGAAACACTATTTAGTAACTTGCAATCATTGGACCAATTCCCATTGTAAGATGTTTCTATTTTTCAGTGCAGAGTCGTCGTTTTTGTTATCATCTTGCCCACTGTAGCTCTCTCCCTGCTATAAGACTAGCCTTCCACAGCTGAAAAGAAGTGGAATATTTTATCTTGGCTGAGCAGGTACTTCAGCAGAAGTGGCATATGTGGATATCATATAAAAGAAGAAATATTTCTGTGGGAAAACTTATTCCTTGAATAAGTGCCTACAAAAAATAATTATAAATCAAATACAAATCTGTACTATGTAGTGTTAAATATAGGCACAGTCGTGCATTTTTACTTCCAGAATTTCTAGCCTTTAATTCCTTCCACATCCCCTGTGAGGATCTATGCCCTCTCCCGTAAACTGAGAACACAACTTTACAATTTCGTCAGATGCAGATATACATATCTACTCTGTTTTAAACATTGCTTTTTTTTTTTTTTTTTTTTTTTTATTTTTTATTTTAAATACATTTTAAAGGCAGAAGAAACATGTATAGCAGTTACCAGTATAACTGTCTTCTTTGCTCTGAGCATGGACACAGTGATTACACTCCCTTCCCACCCCCCATTCCATTTATAGACCTGGTCTCCACCCAGACCACCTACCGCCACCCCTCTTAAAGACATACACATAACTATAGACATTCCCTAGTCACATTTTCCTCACAACTCTAATACTCGAGCCAACCAGACCTTAAGCTAAGCTTCTCTCTTTTTTCTCTCCTACTTTCCTGTTTATAGGTTCATAGGTAGGTACAAGGCTATCTGCCCAAAGGCATTTATAATTTTAGCCAGAATGTGTTTGCTTTCACCGCCCCATTAGATTAGTTCCCTGTGCCTCTGTCCAGCAGAGCCACTGAAGTGATCCCCGGGGTAAACTTCCTGTTTCCCATCCACTTGTCAAGGTTTCCCTTGAAGAGTGTTAGCGAGGAGCTCTGCCTAATGTAGATTGGAATCTTGTTCCAAAGCATGGGAAGTTTCTGGGACAGGAATCTATCCCTCCAGCACGTCCTATTTATTGTTGTGGTGAGGTTTAGATCCCTAGAGCGTGTGGCTCGAGGGGATATGGTTTTCTTTAGGTGGAGCATGTCCATCAATTCTGGGTTGGACATGGCCTTGTATGTCAGGCAGAGATCACCTCTGGGTAGGCGGTATGCAACCGAGTACAGGTGGAGTTTCTTCAGTCGAGCTGCATAGGGCATCTGTTTGAGGCCAGTGATCCTCTTGGTGAGGTACTTCTGTGGCCTTTCCAGCTGTTGCAGGTGTCTTGTAAGGTACATCCCAAATGGGCCATTGTACTCTATGATGGGTCTGATGAGTGATGAGTAGAGGGGCACAATGACCTCTTTTGATCTGGATGTGAACCCTTTTGTGATTAGGTGGGCCACTTAGAAGGATTTTCTAACCACTTTGGTAGTGTGATTATCAAAGGAGAGATTACTATCTACTTGGGTCCCCAGATCCCGTATTACGTCTTCCGTATTTAGGGGACTACCACCTATGTGGTAGTTTGTGGGTACTTTGTTTTTTCCAAAGGGAATGACTATGCACTTTTTGGCATTTAGCTTGAGGCCATGATTTTGACACCAGGTATCCGTCTCAGTGAGACCCTTTTGGAGGATGTCTGTGTCAGCTGGAGAGTCAATTATAACCCCTAGTTTGCAGTTGTTTGCGAACTTGGTCAGCCATAGTCCTCCTGTGCTTGCCTGCACCTCTGAGAAGTATATGCCGAACAGGAGGGCTCCTAGGACTGACCCCTTGGGAACGCCACTTGTAACCAGTTTAGAGTCGGACCTAGCTCCTGGAACTCTCACTATGTGGGTTCTGTCCGTGAGCCAGTTGGCAACCCATCTTGTGACATAGGGGTTTATGTTCAGGCTGGTGAGCTTGTCTATAATATCAGAATGGGGAATAGTGTCAAAGGCCTTTGCGAGGTCTAGGTAGGCTGTGTGTACCACCTTTCCCTCATCTATAGCCTTGGTAACTGTCTCAAAGAAGTCCAACAGGTTTAGGAGGCATGATCTGGGTAGGATCCAGTGTTTGGAGGTTCTCAATGTCTCTGTTAATGATTTCCATGATGATGCGCTCCATAGCCTTGCAGACCAAGCTAGTCAGGCTTATAGGGTGATAGTTACTGGGGTCTGTTGTGGCTCCACCTTTGTGGAGTGGAATAACTGTTGTTGTTCACTGCTCTATGGGTACGTAGCCTGTGGAGAGGCTGAGTTTGAACAGTGTGTTTAGGTGAGGGGTTAGTTCATCTTTGAGCTTGTGTAGGATGCAGCCTGGGACACCGTCCAGTCCCACTGATGCTGTGTTTTTGGCTTTGGAGAGGGCTGTTTTAACCTGAGTGTCTGTGATTTCAGGGGCTCTACATTCTTCTGGTATGGTTATGGGCCCTTTTGGGAGAGAGGGGGGTGAAGTTTGCACTGAACCTGTCTGCCAGGATGTTGGCGATATTGGTCGGTTCAGTGAATTTTTTGCCATTCTGCACCAACTCCGAGCAGATCTGAGCATTGCCACTTAGATTCTTGACTTAGCTAAAGAATACCTTGTGGTTATTTGTGGAGTCCTTGGCAATCTTTCTTTTGAAGCTAGCCTTGATTTAATGAGGGATCATAGTTTCTCGCTGATACCGATCAGGGATGTCTTTCCTTCTTGGGTTTTACTCTTTTCTGTACTAGTTTCCTCCTTCTATTGTATTGCTTATTTATGGCAGGGGTCCACCAGTGTTATCCTTTATTACTAGGGGAATTGAAGCTTTCCACCTTGGTCTTAAGTAATGTGAAGTTTGCTTTTGAAAAGTTTTGCACGGTGGTTTCCTTGACTGGGGGTGGGGGCAGAATGTGGATATCCAGAGTGATTTGTTTATGGTCAGATCTAACCAGTGAGGGGTTGACCTCTGGTATGGAACACCGGTCACCCATGTTGGTGATGACCAGGTCCAATATGTTGTCACCTCTGGTGGGAGTATTGACCAGTTGATCCAGGGCATTTGAGTTTATAAATTCTAGGAAATGTTGGGCAAGGGAGTTAGTACTTGAGTAGTTCTCCCAGTTAATGTTTGGGTAATTGAAATCGTCCAATATTAGGGTGTTTGGTAGGACATTTAAGGGTTCCAGAAATGCAGAATGGGGGTCCTTGGACATGGTGGGTGATCTGTAGCAGGCTACAATTTGAATTGCAGTTTTACCCATTGTTAGTTGCACACGGATGATCTCTGAAGCATCGTGCTGTGCCACTAACCTGGAGGTGTGGGTATCCGTGATGAATATGGATGCACCCCTGCCTTTTGTATTTTGGTCCAGGTTCTGTGGCCAAAATGTATGGTACGAGTTGTAGCCTGGTAGTGCTGCAGTGCTCTTTGGAACCTTAAACCAGGTTTCTGTTACTGCACATATATCGATTTTCTCCATATGACGAGTGCCTCGATTGCATGCATTTTGAGGTTTAGACTTCTGGCATTGAGTAGCATTACCCTCAGTTTTTTGTTACTTGTGCTATTTATGGCAGTGGGTTTGTTTTTTGAGCCTTGCCTAAAAAAGGCACTATGGAGGTGGCACGAGCCCTGGCCAGTATTCGAAAGCCGTCTCTAGTGAAGCAGTGTGGCTTGTCAAGCAAGTCATCCCAGGTGGACAGACACTGGATCCCCTTTGAATGACACCAGAAACTTAGCCAATTGCTGAAAGTGATCATTGGTTTCTTTATACCGTGGTATCATTCTTGATGAGGGCAGGATGCTACTCAGGGTCAGGATCATACCGGCCTGGGCTATGTGATCAGAGAGCTCTTCCATGGCACTTTTCATGTAGTCCAGGGAGGTACAGCTCAGGTCATTCACAGCAACATGGACAATAATAGAGTCATATTTGTACTTGTGCTGGAGTGACCCGAGTGCTTGTGTTATGTGGCGGATCCTGGCACCCAACAGGCAGCTAACAGTAACCTTCTCCTTGTTCAGCTTAGTGAGTGGGACATCAGTGTGCCTGACTATAGAGTCACCTGTTACTAGTATGTTGGGCATGTTATTTTGCCTTAAGAGCTGCGATTGTGTGGCACACTGGTTTCATGGTTTGTTTTGGGGGGGGGTGGAGGTTGCTTGGATGTCTGCTTAGGAGGTCTCTGTTGCTTTTGCAGATTTCTATTTAGAGCCTCAGAGTATGTTTTCATGTATTTATGTGCGATTTTTGCCGGTGCTGGTTTAATGGGTCTATGTGAGACTGGTGGTGTGAAGCAAGTATTTCCCTTCTCCTCTTGACTGTCTGATCCAGTCTTAGGTTGAGAGAGCTTAGCCTCCAATTTGGCTATATAATTGCATCTCTCGCATGTATTAGTGTTTGTTGGTAGGAGGAGATGGTTGTCTGTGTACATGAGGCAGTTGTAACATTGCCTCAAAATGCCCAGATTCACCAGTTGGACCGGAGCGTACACCTGATACTGCCCTTTGGACATGCCTGGATAGGTACAGTGAACTGTTTTACTGATTGGCTGGTAACGTCAAATAGAGAGCCTTGTCCTTTTGTACAGTATGGGGGGGGGGGGTCTAGTGCTAGGGTTTATAAGTGCTTGCTATGAGTTTTGAGCTAGTGCCGGACTGAGAAATGAATGGTTTGAGTACTTAAGTTGAAAGTTTGTCTAGTTTCAATGGAAAAATGGAAGAGGAGACTTTGTGGAGCCGGGAATAGTTATACCCTAGCTAACCAGCGCTGACCGACGTGCAAAACCGGGCAAATGTGTTTTTTATAGCAGGGAAATGAAAGAGAGAGAGAAATTAGCCCAAAATGGCCAATAAACTACTAATTTATGGGCTGATACCACTCCTCTAGGGACAGATAGGCTGCTCAAAGCTCCCCTCTCTCACAGATGAACAGAGAAACTTTCTTCCATCCAAGTAAAGTATGGGCAAACACAAAGACTTGTAACACAGCCCTGAATTCAGCACTAACCTGAAAACTGGACTATACTAGTTTAGAAAGGCGGGAAACAAGTATATATATATATATATATATATATATATATATATATATATATGGATCTATCTTAGTACATCGACATTTCACAATACCGAAAACGAATTAACCGACACCAAAACATCGAAAGTCATTTAACCGACACCAGAAGATCGACAGTTCACAAACACGACATCGCATACACCCGACACAACATACCAACAAACAAAACACATCCCCTATCCAACACTCACACACACAACACAAGCACACCAAAATCCTTACAAACAAACACTAACCCATACATACACAACTATCCACAACCCTGACCCAAACCCTTACCCTAAGGTCCGTCACTATCGCACACTCACCTAACCCGTGCCCTAACCCTAACTCACTTAACCCACCCCTACCCCTACAAAACACCAACATCGCACACTTACCTTACTCGCACACTCACCTAACCCGCGCCCTAACCCTAACTCACTTATCCCACCCCTACCCCTACCCCTACAAAACACCAACATCGCACACTTACCTTACTCGCACACTCACCTAAACCGCGCCCTAACCCTAACTCACTTATCCCACCCCTACCCCTACTAAACACCAGCATCGCACACTTACCTTACTCGCACCCTATCGTCCGTCACTACCGCAGACTTACATATCCTTTCCCCATCGCAGCTTCTCAGCGCCGGTGTCTTCCTCCGTCGGTCTTCTGCCTTGTCGATCTTCTGGCGTCGGTAACGTGACTTTCGATATTATGGTGTCGGTGAATCCGTTTTCGGTATTGTGAAATGTCGATGTACTAAGATAGACCCATATATATATATATATATATATATATATATATATATATATATTTTTTTTTTTTTTCAAAAAATAGAGCAGATACAATCAAAAAAAACACTAAATGCACAGAAAAGGATACTTATTGTTATACATCTCAGATCAGAGTGGTAGTCAATTCCCCTAGTAATAAAGTAGGAAGAGCACAAATACAGTAAAAGCAGATGAATAAACTGCATTTTTTATATACATATAAAACAATAGAAAACGAACAAACTGATTTGTTTAATTCCAATAGACTGTCCTATTTTTTCATTTAAGCACCCACCCAGTTCTACCCTCAGTTTTCTCCCTAGTTTAACCATTATTTTTTTCCTGTTATCTTTACAACACCTACCCTTTGTAACACTTCCCTAGTTTTAACATTTATATGTACATGTATGTATGTGCATATTTATTTTTAAATCTGAACATTCACTTCTCCACCTCCTTTCCTTTCCTCCATTCTCATTCTTAATTAATCCACATCTAAACTGTTCCTGTTCTACATAATTATATTATCCCTCAACAACTACTGTCTCCCTTGCATCCTACCAACACCTACCTTTATATACAAAGCACTACACTTCTCCAAGTATTAATAGTCCCAGTCTCTTCTCCTCTCCTGTGCTACTGTCCACTTTAAAATAAAGTATTACACCCACAACATAATTAATGGGCCTTCCCCAGACAAAAGCTAAAATGAAAACACCTTCATGCATACTCCTTGATACCTTTTCACTTCAAACCATGTAGTGACATCCACCCTAACCCAGGTCCTGCAATCTCTCAACAAAATAAGTTTTACATATTACAAAACTGTTATACCTCAAAGCCATACAGTCTCCACCTATACACAGGTGACCTTAGAAATATAAGAAACAAATGTACCGCTCTAGATATACTACTAGCCACAGAAACAGGACTTAAACAAGAAATAAAAGAAAGAAATCTTACTGCAGGGATCTAACACAAGACTTGAAAGAACCCATTGTGTTAGTGGTAGGGTAGCCATCATCTCCAATAATACTTTAAACCTCTCAAGGTCTCTTATAAGCCCATCCCACTCTTCAATGCTGAAATAATTCTAGCATCCTTAGAAATTAACCCTCGCAAAAAATTCCATTATAGCAGCTTACTTTGCTCCAGGAAATATTACTTACTGGTGAAGAACTTCTCTCCTGGGCATCAAACAACCTCTCACTTGAGACAATCATTTTAGGAGGACTGAATATGGGTTGGCAAACTATTGACAGTAACAGTCCTTCTACTGTCATTAATCTGTTTGGCTTCATTCAGCTTAGTTCGGCAAGATACAATAAAAACTCTGGTAGACCCTTTGCCTTAGACTGGATTCTCTCGAATGCCTCAAACAAAATCCTCTCATCAGGTGCCTTAGCCGATACCTTAAGTGATCACTTACCCATCTTCCCAATAAGGAATTATGAACATAACCAAAAACAGCATTAGTACAACCTTGTTAATAATTTCTCCTTCTTTAGTAAGGACCAATAACATCGCAGCACTAAAGTTGGTCAACTGCAGGGCTCTTCAAACCCTTCCACTTAATGAAGCTGGAACTCTGTTCAACTCAATTTTCCTTAACATATTAAATAGACCAGCCCCAATAAGAAACAGAAGAATTACATCAAATCCAGCACCCTATCTTTCAAAATGTACTAAATTGCTTATGAAAGAGAGGGACACACCCTGGCCCATCAGCAGAAGTGTATCTGGTTCAATTAGTGCTCTTAGCCGGTGCTATGAACCCGTGTCACCCACCCCAGCTTTTCAAGTGATCACTTTATTACAGTTACTTGATTGCAGTTTGCTACAGTTTATACCTTGCCTCCACCGAGCGCACTCAGGTTTAGTTAGTATAAAAAAAAAACAAAAAACTTTTATTCTACCTTTAAACTGTAAAACTGTTCGCTACAGTGTAGCAAGCAATTGCTACAGTTTAGACCATACATGGAGTGCTACAGTACTCAGATTTGACTGAAAATGCAATAGTGGCTTTTAAAAGCTATTATTACATTAAAGAATGATTGGGCTCAGCTGATTGTGACCCCAGCACTTTGCACCCATAGCTGTTGACCCTCTAGCCCCACCCTAACTACTCTACTGCCCATCAGTATTATAATTGTCTCAAACCCCACTAAAAATCAAATCAAAAGGATAAAAAAATGCTATATTAATATAGAGGCAGCAGCTTACAACAACCCCAAAGCTTTTTGGACTACAATCAACTAGAAGTTAAAACCCAGTACACTAACATCACTTACATCTACTTCATCTGACCATACTGACAGCACAGCCATCAAATTTAATACCCACTTAATCCAAACAGTAATGTCGATTATTAAATCCTTGGCATGGGCAGACCCAAATTCCTCTCCTTCCTTGTTATCCCCCAAAACACTTGCACTCAACCAGTCTCAATTTATACAATGAAAGAACCATTACTAACCTTAAAACCTACCACCTTTGCCACTGATATACCATCTGAGCAATTAAAAACTGCTGCTGATGCCCTAGCTTTTCCTTCGCTGTCTTAATCTACTGCTCCATCCCTGAAAGCTATGTCATACAGCTATGGGAAAGGTGCTACATTTCTCCTCTCCATAAAGGTGGAAACTCTAATGAGCTCTCAAACTTCAGGCCTATAGTCATACTGTCTCTACTGTCAATAATTCTGGAGAAGTGCATGCAGTTGCAGCTTTCTCACTGATAATGGACTCTTTACTCGGTATTGTGTAGTTTCCGTCCTTTTCATAGTACACATACAACCCTCAGTTTTATAACAAGACTGATAATGGACTCTTTACTCGGTATCATATAGTTTCCCGTCCTTTTTATAGTACACATACAACCCTCCTTAGTTTTATAACAAGTGTCATCAATATTGAAACACTGTCAACTTAGTCTCTGCACTTTTCCTAGATTTATCCAAAGCTTTTCATGTTGTGTCCCACCACAAATTTATTTATTTATTTTATTTTACATTTGTTGACCGGGATAGTCCGACTGGATGCATGTCCATTTTCAGCGGAGGCCCGGGGAGAAAAGCTCCAAGGATAAGCAGATACAGCATTACATAATACCAGCATTACATATTACAAACAGACTATTTACAGAGATTACATAAGTAAGCAAGTTAAACAAGTTCCACAGGTTACAGTTAGTCCTGAGCACAAGTCAGGATTAAATTAAATTACACAGTAAACTGGTTAACAGATTTTTACACATTCGAGTTAGCCAGGCTTGATACATTGACATAGCCAGTTAAGTGACAAATGTTGTTTGAGTCTAGTTTTAAATTGACCTAAGGTGGAAAGTAAGGTAATATCAGCTGGAAGAGATTTCCAGGATCTACTTACAGAGTTTGCAAAGAGAGAATCACCGGCTGTGTTATTAATTTTGCTAGTCTGAATTAGTAGTTTGTTAGAGGATCGAAGCGGTCTAGGATTGTTATAGGGGGTGATAATATTTTTAAGTGCAGGAGTATTGTCCGGATTATAGAGGATTGTATAGGCCATAATCAGTTGGTTATACTGGATTAGGCTAGGTAGTTCAAGCCAACCAAGCTGATTTAGATTGATGCAATGATGTGTCCTAAAAGGCAGCCCAGTGGCAAACCTGGCAATGTGGTTGTAGCAAATTGAGAGTTTAAGGACAGTCTTGTTCAAATTCGAGAGTAGAGGGGATGCATACAGAAGGGTTGAAAGCAGGTGAGAGCGAGCTATGGCAATTTTAGGTGGAGGGGTTAGGAAGGCTTTTATTCTGTAAAGTGACCCTAGTTTTTTTATTGATGGTTTTGATAGTTTGGTTAACATGCTTCAAAATTTAGTGCTTCAAAAACTAGGTTGCCTAGGAATACATGAAATTTCACTATGTTGATTCTCCAGCAATGTCTCAAATAGGCAACAGGCAGTAAAATGGCAAAATGACATCTCTTTCCTTCCATTACAGTGGGTGTCCCTCAAGGATCATTTTAGGTCCCATTTTGTTCAATGTATTTGTTAATGATATCTACCTAGCTTCTAAACAAGCCACTGTTATATATTATGCAGATGATTCAACAATCATCTGTTCTGTTAAAAGCATAGATAAATTAAAACAACTGACCCAAGAGTCTCTCCACCATAGAGGCCTGGATGTCCGATACATAGTTGTTCCTTAACCCTAAAAGAAACAAAACTAATCCAATTTACCCAAATAATTGAACTGACTAGAGAATTAATTTCAGTATCACTTCCTCCAACACCACCATCAACATGGAGCATTGGAGCTACAAAGTCAAACTAAGCTTCTAGCAGTCACTATTTATGAAAGTTTAAAATTTGATCATCACATAAAACAAGCATTAAAACACACCCACCAAAAGCTAGGTGCTCTCTACTTAGTCAAATACCTGACAGATAATGCCAGAAATAGTATTGCTCAATCCCTTCTCATCCCTACACTACTTTACTCTGTCCCCATCTTGATTTACCTACAATCTTCTCAACTCTCACTCTTGGAAGAGCACTATAACAAGGTGACAATATTTGCTACCAATCATCATTGTAGGCTGCATCGCTGCCTAGCCTTAAATGGCATTACCTAACACTTTCCCAACTAGTCACTTCCCATAAACAAATTATGCAGACAAATGTCCTTGTTTGAAAAATATTCTCTAACTTTATAACCCAATTAGACAGCTGAAATCTGCTGACAATATGTTATTAACTGTTATAAAAGCTAACAACTCAGTGGGTAATTTTGTACTCCTCTTTCCTGGCCAAAATTTGGAGCTCCCTTCCTCTCACTCTAACACAGTAAACAACTCTTTCAAACCACAAATAAGAGCATACCTACAGGATACCTGGCTGTGTACATGTACAACTCCTGAATGATAAATGTCCTGCCCCTTACTTTCTCCTTTGCTTTCCAAGCACTATATCCTCAGTTACTGTCCCAAAATTTTCCTCCTTGTCCTCTACCTCTCCCTCTTCTTCCTATCCTAAAACATTCCCTCTCACCTCTTAATAATAATCCTCCATTTTCCTAATTTTCTCTCCTTCTATCAAGTTCATTTCCAAATATATTTCATAGCTCCTTACATGATGCTGCTATTAATTAATGACATTCTATTTAAATGTTAAATATTTGCTGATTACTTGTATATCTCTGCATACCATGAACTTTATATCATGTTTTTCTCCTTTATTTTCTCCACAGAAAACATTTTAAAGCTCATTATGTGATGCTGCTAGTAACTAATGATAGACGGTTTAAACTTTGTATATTTGTTGATTACATGTATAGCTCTTTATACTATGTTCTTTATGTAATGTTGGAATTTTTCTCCCTGGGCCACCGCTGAAAAGGGATAGCTTTCTGCCCAGTTGGACTATCTTGGTAAACAAATGCAATAAATAGATGAATATTTCTGGCATTGTTTACAGTTAATCCACACACCCATTCAGGACAAGTAGATTCCCTTGGAGAGCAAATGCAAACATAAGAGTTAAACAATTGAAAAGTTAAGACTGTCATTTGACTAAGTCATAGTAACTTCAATACTGAGTATTAGACAAGAGCAAGTGTTGATAAATGAATTTTAGAGCATTTGACCTCCAAAAACACAAACAAAAATTATACAGTAACTTACATACCAGATACAGAAAGACTACCAAGTCAGGACAGAGATGTGGTCACAAAAGAAAACGGAGCAGAAGGAAGTTTTTTTCAGCATATGTAAATATTGCACTTCAATCACACTTTCTAATGTCAACAATGGCCGGTCCTCCTTCTGGACTTAAGCATGTCAGCCCAAGTCAATGGTACCTCAGTGTTCACACAGCTGCTCATTTGAACTTAATACCAACATTCCAGGTTTCCAGCACATTGACATTATTCTTTTTTCTGGTGTATCAGGAAGACGTAGCTGTAGGTGTAGTGATATAATACGCAGTACCGGTTCTTCAGAAATTCAGCACTCAGCCAAATCTAGCATCAGTGCCACTGAAATATCCTAACTTTCTTCAATTGCACACCTCTGTTTGAGGGTATTTACCTCCCAATGCCCCATGCACATTAGTTTCAGGTTTAGGAAACAGTAATAATCCTTGCCAGGGCCCATTGCTTTAACTGTGACAAATGAGGGTGAAACTAGACTGGTTAGAGCAGAATAGCTGATAGATTAATAGCAATAATTATTGCCAAATCCATTAAAAAAAGTTTTTCCTTTCTTAAATAGGTCTGTTGAATACATGCATCTGACTCGAATGAAATGATTCACTGGAGACACTTGTCATTTACCTGATGGCTCTTTACTCAGAGGAAACTGCATTTTTTTAAAATTCAATGAAAGTAACTCCCTGCCAGGGGATTTAAGAACGTGAAATGTATTACCTGAGGCATCCAATAGTGCACTTCTTGGCTGTACTTTCTGAACCTGAATGCAGTTAGATAATGATGGCAAATTCCTCTTTCTGTTGTGGGTAGTTGAGTTTCAAATCACTCGTAACTAAAATCATTGATCACAATTTCTTGAAAGTACCTGCTGTGCGTAAACTAATAGAATAAGCCTCAACCCCCCACTCCAGACTCTACCTTATACAACACTGGGGAAAGTAGAAACTCCCCAAAACAGTGCACATTGGTCCCAAGGAATCACTTGTTTTCCACAGACATAAGGGAACAAGTGCCACTGAACAGCACGGAAACCGAGGGAAGTCTTTCCAATCTGTTAAATGGAAATGTCTCAGATGATAATGTAAGCATATCAGTGCTTCAACCACTCTGTTTAGCCAAAGAAATAATCATATTTACTGGTTAATAAATAATAAAAAAACTGCCCATCTGTACTTATAGTGACTTATGTTAAATAGCAGCCTGGGCATAAGAAAGGCAGTTGTGGACAGAAGTCTGAGCAGGTGCAGGCTGGCTGCTCTCTCTTATGGGACACAATATGGGAAGTACTGCTGCAAAATGCATATCACTGTGAATGCCAAGAGTCCAGCTCTGGGAGGCTTAACAAGTATAGCTAGAAGGCAAGAGGATACCAGTATTGGTACTATTCCTGGGTTATGCATGCATCTTGGGATCACTGAACACTGGCATCCAAATGGTAAAAAATGAGGCCATACTAAAAAATCTTAACCCCAGCAATATCATCAATCCGACAACCATCACTCTAGATATTCTCTTACCATTCCCATTTCCTGGTGATTGTATTGGTCTTTAAATGATGCCTTCTGCAGTATCAGTATCTCAGCAGGTATCACAATTTCATTTGGTGCAGAAGGTTATGTATTCTCCCACAGGAGGTAGCTGAATTCATTTTTCAATACTGACAATGCAGGGCAATATAAGGTAGATGTACTCCTGAGTGTGCTGTCCTTTGGATCAGATGCTAAACAGAGATCCCATCAGCCTGAGTTGGTGGTAGCTCCAGTGGACATAAAAGATTCCATGGTAATTAAAAAGAGTAGGGGGTCCTTTAACATAACCTAAAAACATTAACTTATTTACATATTTGCAGGCACATATGTACACATTTGTATGTTTTTTTACTGGCTATTTTTTATAACATACTCATTGTTATTGTTTCATAGCGGACCTCCACTCTTCCTTCCACATCCAAATTCAGATTTTTTTCCCAGTATATCTGCCAAAATGCATTTCCCATTAAAATGCAATTTCATTTAGTCTTTCATGCAAAATAAGCCATATTACATAAATTATCTACCCTTGTCGCCTCACAGTAAGACGCTGTCCGGTTCCATTCTCAGCTAGAGCGTCTTCTGCGTGGAGATATGCGTGAATGGGTGTACCTTCGTTAAAGGTCGTGCGTCAGGGCTAGTAACTCGGCATGTAAAAATCAACTACCAATCATTAGTGGACCGGAGTTCCGCTGTGGCAACCCCTAACCGGGAAAAGCTGAAAGACACAAACAAACAAACATAAATTATCTACCCTTCTCACATATTTTCTTCTTGTTCTTATAATATCCATACACAATCACATTCATATCTGTATTGTTTGTCAATAATATTCTCAAAAAAAAAAGTCTTCACAACTTTTTCCAGAATTTTATCACTCTTGCATTTAAAAAAAATGCATGCACTGCTCTCTACCTCCCACAAAGTAAACACACTCTTTCGATGTTCTTTTTATATGGCATATTCCCCTTTACCAGCAAATTATTACCAGTCTCCATAGAAAATCCTGACACTTGACTATATTGGTACACCACTTTTTCCTTACTTTAATGGCTTTAATCACATCTTCTGGTAAATGTTCTTATGATTTTACATAATATTGTTTTGTCACATTATTATACCACACCCTTATATCTTTCTCTATGTCATTAATTTTTGTTTTCCATATTAGCATTTTTTTCTGGATAATTTTTAATTTTTTCATTTACATATTAATTTCTGTTTCTTATTCTCATCTTCCAGAATGCTTTGTACTTGTACAAGATCATAGGAGATTACTAGGCTATCAACCCAGAGGTCATTTTAATCCTAGCTGTTTCAACTCAATGTAATACCATAGAGGTACTAGTCAATACGCAAGATTGGTAATTACTAATGACTGCCATGCCCAGGAGGGTTGTGGGCACTCCCTGGTAAGAATGTACAGTGCCGTATCCACTCATCCAGGTTCCTCTTGAACAGTGTCATATTCAAACCCTCTCACTGTTAATTTCTCATTTTCTTCCTTTTCCCACTTTATTTTCTATACAGGTTTAAAGAAGCAGAACAGACAATTGGATTTAGTAACCCTAATCTCCTTTCATCTTTACTTATACGACGTCTCTTCACTGGGTTTAATCTTGACCCCCATATGAAAGAAAACACCAGTTGCACAATTTAATTTTCATATTTTTCTGGGATCATATAAACATTTGACATATATGCTGTTTTTCCTATTAATACAGAAATTATCAGATAAAACTTTTTCTTGAATGTTTATCTATACATCCTCCACAGAAGACACATTTCTTTCATTTCTTTTACTAAACTCTCCCATTATTATCATAACGACATCATTTTATCCCTAATGCTATCCCTAGCAAAGACACTTCAGTCATTGAAATATACACATATGCATACAATTTTTACCACATCACCTTAACCCTTACTTTGATCTTTATTCATTGTTACTCCCATTTCCTTTAAACATCCGTTCAGACAAACCAACACTTTTCTCATCAATATTTTGTTGTTAGTAACCACAGCTATTTTGTCTGTGTATGTCAAAACTGGAATCACCATCTCCTTTTGCATCATATATCTAACATCTTTGATTTTATAAGCTACTTCACTCACTATCACATTCATTACCAATGCAACCAATATTCCACTCATAGGGCATCCTTGTCTTATACCAGAATTCATGCATATTTCTTTACTCAGCCACCTTAATTCACCAATGCTCTCACTCTATTATTTTGATATACTAACATACGCACACTCTTCTATTACCTATTCTGTACTTCTCCATAATATCCCACAAAGCATCATGTCCTACTGTATGAAATGCCTTGCTAATATCACCAACCATAGGTTTCACATCCTCCCTTTTACTTATATCATCCACAGTTTCTTACAACTAAACATTCTTGACATCCCTTCCCTTTTACACCATATATACTTTCTTCCATAATATCCCTCATCCTTCGTGCCTTCTATTCTCCTCTGTATTATTCTCATAAAAATCATAATCTGTGTTTAGTGTGATAGGTCTCCAATTTTTTTTCTTTTCATCTTTCTTACATAAAAAAATAATATCCCACTACATAACTCTTCATAAACAAACATTTCTTTCAAACCAATCATTCAATACATTTACAAACGAATCTCTCTGCCAATCCATTAATTTACTGTACATTTCATACTATATATCATATTGGCGTGATACTGAAACATTTACTTTCCTAAGTACTTCATCTGATACTGAAACATTTACTTTCCTAAGTACTTCATCTGAGTCACTAATAGTAATTTCTTTTTCAAAAATTCTTCCTTAACTCATTCTCATTTTTTTAATTCCCATTCTGCCTTATTTTCCTTTTTACTCTAACACATATTTGCACATGCTTTACTACAACATTCATAATTTGTTAGTGTTCTTTTTACCTCATCTTTTACATTTTTCATTTACCTCATTATACTAATATCTTCCATTACCTTTTTATCCAAATATGCATATATTTCATCTATTGTAAATAATCTGTGTTAACAGCAACGCCATCATTTTTTCTCAAGTTTTTTTTATAAATTTCTTTTTTCATATTGAACTGCGGTGGTGGTGCAGCGGTAGCATTGTCGCCTCACAGTAAGATGTTGTCCTGTTCGATTCTCAGCTAAAGCGTCTTCTGTGTGGAGACATGCATGAATGGGCATACCTTCGTTGAAGGTTGTGCATCAGGACTGGCAAATCGGCACGTAAAAATCTACTGCCAATCATTAGCGGACCTGAGTTCTGCTGTGGCGACCCCTAAAAGCCAAAAGACACAACAACAACTACTACCACCTGATATTATTCACTTAATTATCTACTACGTTGCTGTACATTTTCCCATGCTTCACTTTCTCTTCCTTTCTGCATCATCCTGCCATTGAAAATTTGAAAAAAAAAACCAAAAAACACTTTTTATATTTCTTTTTAAATTCAGTCTACCATTCGGACCAGTTTTCATAGAAGTCCTTTATGGTTTTATATAATCTTTCCATAATTGCAATACTTCTCACACTCCACTTTCATACCGTAATTTTTCATTTATTCTTTTTATTCCTTTTCATGTTTTAACATACTCCCTTTATTCATCACCTCCATCCATATTGCTAAATGGTCTGAAAAAAAAAAAAAAAAGTCCAACCCACAAGTTTTCTGTTTGCAGTAATCTTCACTTATCAGGAATCTTACATCCTCTAACAAAATAACATCCATATTACATTTAGCAAACCATTCCAGTATCCCTATCCTTTTTAGTATTAATACTGTTCACATTTACTGAAATCACTCCATTAATTTTCCTTCTTTTTAAGTTTATAGGAAATATTTTTAAATTTTCATTTTATTTTTGCTCTTTCCTGAAATTTTCCTGGGTTTATGTACAAATAATCCTTGATCCTCAGAAACAGATTTTTCACGGGCTAGAACTTAAAATATATTAGAATCACTCCTTTCTACTGACCTCTATTCCTGTATATACTCAATATCCTCACTTTTCCCCTCCATATTTTTTGTTTTTCTATGGCTTCTTCGCCTACTTCACCCTCTCCTCCAGCCTTCTATGTTTTTCCCCTTTCCCTTCTTTTTCATTATTTGTTTGCTCTTGACAATCCATCTAAAAGTGTCTTTTTTTTTTTTTTTTTTTTTTTTTACATAACCTGCATTTAAACACACACCTTGTTTTATGCCCTGTCTCCCCTCAGTAGTTGCGTTCTATCTTGTAAGAATCATTAATGAAATGAGAAAAGTCTGTACAAAAGAAACAGGATTTAGCTTGGCCAGCATATCTTAAGGTCCCTCTATGACCAGCCATGAAAGTAACACTTGTGTTTCAACATATTTTTTCACATTTCCAAACCGTTTTCCACTTCCACCCTCCATTCCATAAGTTTATCTCATCTTTAACAATATTATCAATAATTTCACACAGACCCTGCATGCATTTTTTTAACAGTCTTCTTCCAGCTCATCAGTTCTTAACTGCAAAGTAACATTTTTTTTTTAACATTTAAATTACTACAAAACAAATTGTTCCACAGATTAGTCTTCCTTCTTATTACACAATTCCAGAAATGTCATCGTCAGTCCATTAGTTTCTATAGTTAAGTCACAATAAGTCTCTTTCCCAGTGCATATAAAAGACGGAATTTATTGAGTTTTAAAAGCCAGAAGTTACCAAATTGTCCCATACACAAATGTCTGTTAGTGTCACTTTTTATTATTTTCATAGTTGGTCTTCTCTTCTTATTTAAAAACAGTTTTACTTGCAGCTTGTTGCTGCTCTCCTTTTTTGCATGCTGTTCCTGCAGCATATGTTTTATTTACTACATTATCTGCTGCCACAAAACCAGACACCTTCTCAGTTTTTTGCTTTTTTCCTCTTTTAGTTTTTGTCACTGCTGCATAAGTTTTAACTGCAGCATTTTCTGCTGACACATCACCTGGCTCATTTTCCACATTAATAACCTCAGCACTTCCAAAAAAAGTAATCCGACGTCTCATCCCATGAAATAGCAGAACTGTTACCCAGATCATCCTGCTCAATTATTTTTAACAGATAAACTGCAAGCTCTCTTGATGCCATTTCTGTTATCTGCACCACTTTAACAAACTTTATTGCTTCCTTCTCCATGAAGACAGCTAAATGCTGCTCATTTTTAACATCCACCACACAGGAATCCGTTTACATTCTGAAGATCCATATTAAACATTTTTTCTCCAAATCTGCACTTTCTACCTCCAAACCCTCCTTAGATTTTCTCTCCTCCTCCATGCTGCTACTTCCCCTTAGGTTTCTTCCTTGCTGCTTTTGGAGCCCTCTAATGTCATCCAGAGAGTAGGAAAAGTTTCCAGATGCCTTGTCAAATTTCCCCTGGGCAATATGAATACCACCTCAGGTCTTGTGAAAAGAGGTCATTGACCTAGTGGGACTAACCTGATCAAACGTGTAAATAAACAAAAGTAGGAAGATCTCTCATTTAAAATAATATCACACAGGGTGCATCACCAAAAAAAGGTGCAAGATGAGAGAGATTTAGACAGAACAGGTGCAAGCTGGAGATCTTCAATGGATATTCATCGTATTGATCACTGCTGTGATAGCCTTAGCAATTTGATCATATCCTGTCAAGGATATAACAGCTGGCCAGCTTCCAAATCTTCTGAGCATCTTCCATGTACTCAAACTGTTAGACAACTTAAGCTGAGCTGACTGAAAGACAAGTTTGGGCATGAAGACCTTCAGCACTTGCTGCTCAAGGCTGCACTCCTCTTACGCTTTTGAGGATCCACGGTTGGCTTGTTCTATTCCTTCCTAGATAAGCTCCCTTTGGAGGAAGTTGCCATTTTCTTATTTGTGTTGCTGTTTTATCACTTTCCTCTTCAGGAAAGTTATTTTAAAGCTAGGAGTGTTTTGTTTTAATGGACAGTCATCAGACAATGATGCATTTTTAAAGAGAGCGCTCAATTTTCCTATTATAAAAGTGGTGTAAAGTAACTGAAAAAAATTTTCTGAGGAAAATATATGTTTATTTTATTTTGTAAAACCACAAAAACAGTTCCTTATACCACAAATCGAAGCTGGCATGGTATGTTAAAGTGCTTTTTAGTATATTTTCCTGTCGAAAAGTAACTTTTGTAGTCTGGTAGTGTTTATAGACATTTCCTGTTTTCACTGGGAAAGAGACACCATTTTTGCCTTGACCATGGCACAGATTACTGGTCCCATCACTGGTCTTTCTTCTAGACATAAACAGAAAAAATTAAGCAAACCGCCTTTGCCACCACAACAGACTAGCAGTTTGCCTCAGCTGTAGGTGGGTGCCTCTGCTGTGGGCATTTGTTATACCTCAGACCACTCTTTACTCAGATCCCTCTGGTGTAGCACCTACAGTCACTATGGACCACATTCTCTGTGGCTGTTGAGGTCCCCTTAGTGGGAAAGGGCTAGCCACTCATGTTGGTCCTACGAGAGGAAACAGGGAATGTTTCCCTGTAGTGTCAGAAAGCTGTATCCATCCCTGGGGAAGCTGCTGTCACCATTAGTAACACTGATGGCCCCATTGCTCCTGTCAAAAGGAAAAGATGAAACCAAGCATGTATCTACTCCTTGAATTTCTTTGGATAGGAGTAGTTTACTGACTCTGGCTCGGAGTTTAATTCAGACCATTGCTCCTTCTCGTAATGCAGTTTTGGGTAAAAGAAAGATGAATACCCGTTATCCTAAAAAGATGCACGATTCTGAATAGGAACACGAGATGCAGGGATAGATGTAGTTTTTTTTCAGATTTCTAATACAGACTCAGAGGAGACTTCATTTTTCTGATTTTCCCTGTGGGGGGTTTCTCTTTCTCTCAGACTATTTCAGTGGGAGAACACTGAGGTTTCTCAGTCCATCATAAAATATTATAGGAGTTGTTACAGAAGGATTTCACATAACCTATACCCATTTCTCCATTTCTGTCTGCTTTAGTGGATTTGTGTATTACTGCCTGTAATAGTCAGCCAGCTGTTTCTGAAAAGGCAGATAGGATGTATAAAGTCCCTCAGTTTTTTTTTAATTTCTATATACTATTCTCAAACCTGACCCAGGAGCTATAGCTCAAGTTGATCCCACTGCTAACAACTAGACAATTCTAATATTAATCTTTCTGATAAGGAAGAGGAAATTGTTGAGAAGTTTGGAAAAAAGTATATACTCTGCAACTTTGATTTCAGAATTTTGAATCATCAGGCTCATATGTTAAAATTTGCTCTAATTTTGAAAGCACGAGGAATAATTTACCTGCAGTGAGTGCATGACTCAGTTAATACTTCTGGCTATGGCCACTGGTACTGTTTTGAGAAGGTTTGTATGGCTGTATTCTCAGAACCTCCAGCAGGATATTAAAATGTGATCTTAAATTCACCCTTGGATAGAGATTTAGTGTTAGGTCACTCTGCTGTGGAGATGATCAAAAGAGTATAACGAAAGGGGCAAGCTGATTCAGGGAATCTAAGATTTTTCACACCTCCTTTTTCACATTTCCCAAGGGATTTTCTATCTCCTCATCCAATTTTGTCAAAAAAGCAGAATAAACAGTCTCAACAAAATACAAGTAAACAGACGTTTAAGTAGAAATGGCAAGGGGATTCCAAAAAGTCTCAAATCTCCCAAAATCAAGGACAGTTTAACAAGTCTGAAGGACTATGAAAAAAAAAAACATTGTGACCCCCCCCTTCCATCTTGGCCCCTTTTTACATTCAGAAAGTCTGAATCACCATTTTTCTTTTTGTCAGCAGACAGCTTCAGATAAAGGAGTTACAGATGGCAGTGGGAAGAAATTCCTCCTTTCTAGGGGGCATTCCTCATCCTCCAGATGATTAGACTTGTTTCATCTGGTTCTGCATCAAATGCTATCCTAAGAAGTGATAAAGCTAGTTCTTCCTTCCCAGGTGGGGAAGGGCTTTTATTCAAAGATGTTCACAGTACCCAAGAAAGAAAATGCTTCGAGACCAGTTCTGGATCTTTCTTTCCTAAACATGTATGTGAATGTCCAAATTCAAAATGATGTCGCTTCACAACCTCTTACCTCTTATTCCTGTTTCAAGTTTCCTGGTTACGCTGGACTTAAATGATGCTTATCACATCACTATTCACCCAGACTTCAGACATTTTGTGGTTGTGGGTATCTGGATCACATCAGTTCTTTGCCTTACCACTGCACCAAGAGAGTGTTTACAAAGTGTCTAGGTCCAGTTATAGATCATTGAAGGCTACAAGGTATCCACATTTAGATGACTTGCTCATCCTCATCTTTGCAGTGTCTTTTCAAAGTGTCGGAAATCTCTCGAGTGAGAGATATTACACAAGCTGCGATTCCAAGAGAACATTCAAAAGTCTTTCTTGACTCCTTCACATAGGATTTTGTTCCTGGAATGTCAACTAGAGGGAAAGACAAAAGAGCAGCAGGGACAAAGTCACCCTGGAATATCTCCCTTTGACTTTTTTTTCCTGGGATAATAATTTGTCCTTTTTCATGGTTTAGCTGCAAAGCAGTTTGCCAGTGCTTTATGGTCACTAATGTAACTGATGAATGTAGGGTGTGTCTTATACATTTAAAAGCACTCTTTATCCATGAATGTGGGATGTTGTCAAATACTTTTTTTTGTTGTCTATCCATACCATACTTCCCCTTTTTTTCAATTCTCCATTATGACTTTAAGAACAAATGATCCCTTATTCCATATGACTTTCTTTTGTTATCCTTCTGTTCTATTGCCATGACTGTTTTTTTTTTTAAATGACTATAAACTCTGTTGGTATCAATTCCAGTGTATAGTTTATAGATCATCAGAAGGGAAGTCATTGGTCTATAGTTTTTAGGATAGCTTGCAGGTTCACTCACTGTAAAGATGTTAATACTTTTAGCCAGAAGTTAGGTACTGCATCTTGATAATGATTGATTGATTATGATTGGCCTGGAGTTTTCCAATTAGGAGCTTTTCTTAATTTTATTTCAATTTTTCTGGCTGTTACTTCATCCCATTTCATATCCTGTACATTTGAACTTCTTATTCTTTCTTTTACTTCTATCCATTCAGCATCTTTGTTATGTTCCACAGAATCTTCATAGATATTTCTACAAAATATGCCTATTCATTTTTTGGAGGTGTTTATATTCCTTTTGCCTTTTTCCACAATTCTCTATAAAACTTTTTGGGTCATCAATAAATTGCTGATTTACTACTTTTATTTTATATTTATCTGCATATCTTCAAAGTATTTCTGCCTGTTTGGATATCTTTAGTTTATAATTTGCAATAGACTGCGATAGATCCTGATCTGTTCTGATACAGCACATTGCTTTTATCACATTAATCTTTCTGAATATTTTTGTTGATCTGTTCCTTCTTCTGTACTCTAACAATGACACTTCTTATCTTAATTGTTTTATAATCTTCTGTATTTGATACTTTTATTATAGCATTTGATTTCTGTCCTTCCATACGAGAACTCACTGGCCTATCACTCCACAACATTGACTGCATCAATCCCTGTTCCTTACTTTGCTGTGCAACTCCAAATGAACTTTTGTACTGGTTTCCTACTGAAAGCTCCAAAGTATCGTCATATGGCAACTGATCAGATACTTTTCATTCCACTGATTTCTCCTTAATTTGGGAATTAATTATTCTATCATGCTGTGATGTTGTCAGAGTTGTATTTTCTACATTAAATCTTTCACTTCGGAGGTATCCATAACTTCAGTTTCTATTTCTTTAAATTCTCCATTACTAATCCTCTTTTCTACTTTCTCTTTGTTCTCTTATTTTTTGCATTGTAAGATTTTTCCATATTTGGATGCCTTTGCCTGCACTTCTCAAAATATCTTTGTTACTACTTTTTTGTATTGATTAGTTCTGCTTTCTCCTTTGCATAAATATTGCACCATATTAAATCTCTTTCTTTCCCCTTTCTTCTTCAGAGGTCTCTCGCTCCTCCTGTGTCGCCTTGCTTGGGGACATGCTGCGACATAACCTGTGTTAGACTTTCTACACCAAATCCTTCATATTGCAGGTATTCTATAAATTCAACTTCTATTTTTAACTTCTACTTCACTAATCCTTTCTCTACATTCCCCCTTTGTGACCTTATTTTTTGTATTGTGAAATGTTCTATATCTGGGTGCCTTTGTCTGAATTTCTCTTTGAATATCTTTGGAGCTGCTTGTTTTGTATTGAGAAAGTTGGCTCTCATTTACATAAATATTGTACCATATTAGATCTCTCTTTCCCATGTCCATATTTCCTTTTTATACAATTCAAAAATCTCTATTATTGCACTTCTTCAGTTGCTTCTTTTTCCAAACAGCCCAATCCTTCTTTGTCTAGATAATGTTCTTCATGAATCTGTCGTATTAATGAACACAAATTTGCATTTGAAGATTTTGACAGTTTTTCTTGTGCAAATATTTTCTTTCCTCTAATTTCTCTCTCTCATTCTTTTTCTAGATCTTCTGTCCGGGAATTCTGGGATTCATGCATAATAGTAACTATACACAATTTCTTTTTTATCCTCAACAGTCCACTCTATATGGCTCTTTCTTGGCCTGCCAGTTTTTGTGGACTACTACTTCCTTCTACAAAAGGGGTCCTAGCCTAACCCCAATGTAAGAATGTGTGGGTGTTGAGGATGCTCCAGTCATTTTTTTCCAGTCCTGACATCAGTGTGCTTACTAGAATTGGGCACTTTTTTATCCTGGGACTTGTGTACTCAGCTGTCTTTTTATTTTTAACCTACATCTGACCATGATATATGCTATATAAACTACAGTCTGTATATCACTATTGTCTTGGTGAGATTTTGTAAAAACAGGGTCTAACTCATGAAGGTATTCACCAAGACTTGAGGATGAATTCAATTCCAACAATACTACTCTCCTTTGCTTGCTGATTTTATCATTTCTCCATTCAGATCCAGTCTAGAACCCTTATCTCTCCATTTGGACTGTCTGCATAGATTGGGAGATGATCACGGAGATAGTCGGACATTGTACCTGAGGTGGTGTATTTGCTAGGGTCCAATACTAGGATCCAGTTTAATAGGGAATTTGATGTCTTGTTATCATGTTTGGGGCTATTAATTTGTTGTGTGAAACCAAGAGGTTCATAGGTGTGTACTAGGCTACTGGCCCTGGAGCCTTTACAAACCTAGCCCATAGGCTTACCCTGACATCGTGCCACCCAACCTTAGTTCCCAGTACCTGTCGAGTAGAGCCACTGGAGTGATCCCAGGGTGAAATTTTCTATTTCCCATCCACTCAAGGTTTCTCTTGAAGAGGGCGAGTGAGGTGCTCTGTTTGACATGTATGGGAAGTCTATTCCATAGCAAGGGCAGTCTCTGGGTTATGAACCTGTCCCTCCAGCACATTCTGTTGATTGTGGTAATGTTAAAGTCACTGGAGCGTGTGGTGTGGAGGGATTGGGATTTCTTTAGATGTAGCATTTCTAACAGAACTGGATCAGACATGGCTTTGTATGTCAAGCAGAGATCGCCTCTAAGTAGGCGATATGAGATGGAGAATAGTTGGAGTTTTTTTTTAGTCTGTCCATATAGGACAAGTGTTTAAGGCCTAGGATCCTCTTTGTGAGGTAATTTTGTGGCCTTTTCAGTTGTTGCAGGTGTCTAGTGAGGTACATGCCAAATGGGGCATTGCACTAGATGATTGGCCTAATGAGGGAAGAGAGGGAGACAATGACCCCTTTCTTCCTGGATGCAAAACCCTTAGTAATGAGATGTGCCACACAGGACTTTCTGACCACAGTGGCAATGTGGTGATCAAAAGAGAGGCTGCTGTCAAGCTGTGTTCCCAGATCTTTTATAACACCTTCTGTGTTCAGTGGACTACCATCAATGTGGTAATTCATGGGAACCGGGTTTTTCCCAAAGGAGATGATGACACATTTTTTTTGGCATTGAGCTTAAGGCCGTGGTTCTGACACCAGTCATTGGTCTCAGTGAGGCCTTTCTGTAGGATGTCAACATCACTTGGGGAGTTGATAATAGCTCCCAACTTGCAGTAGTCTGTGAACTTTGTCAGCCAGAGACCCGTTGTGTTGGCTTGGACTTCGGAGAAGTAGATACCAAACAGGAGAGGACCCAGGACCAAACCCTGTGGGACTCCACTCGTGACTGGTTGGTAGTCTGACTTGGCGTCCGCTACTTTCACACTGTGGGTTCTGTGAGCCAGTTTGCAACCCACCTAGTGATATAGGGGTTGATGCCCAGCTTAGTGAGTTTCTTTATGATTCCTGAGTGGGGAATGGTATCAAACGCCTTGGCCAGATCAAGGTAGGCTTTATGAACCACCTTGCCTTCATCCACAGCTCTGGTGACTGACTCAAAGAAGTCGACCAAGTTGAGCAGGCATGATCTACCCTTCACAAAATCAAACTGTGTGGGATTCAGAGTTTGGAGATTTCCTATATCCTTGTTTATTAGGTCCACGATAATGCGTTCCCATAGCTTTGCATATCAGACTTGTCAGGCTAATGGGGTGATAGTTCCCAGGGTCTGTAATCACTCCTCCTTTGTGAAGAGGGATGACTGTAGCAGTGCGCCATTTGGTTGGGACAAAGCCTGAGGTGAGGCTGTGATTGAACAGGGCACACAGGGTGAGGTGCCAGTTCACTCTGTAGTTCATGTAGAACACAGCCAGGGATATTGTCAGGTCCCATGGAAGCTGCATTTTTGGCCTTGGACAGTGCTGTCTTAACCTGTGCAACAGTAATACTGGGTGTCTGGCAATCTACTGGTATTGTGATTGGTTCCTTGAGGGGGGGGAGCAGGTAAAGTTGGCAATGACTTTGTTGGCCAGTATATTGGCAATACCTGTTAGCTCCGTATAGGAGGTACCATTTTGCAGCGCCTCAGAGCAAATCTGGGTATTGCCATGGAGATTCTTTACATAACTATAAAAGGCCTTGTGGTTGTCTTTACTATCTGCTGCAATTCTGTTTTCATAGTTAGCTTTAGAGGATTTGATGAACGATCTCAACTTTTTGTTGAGGCTGACAAGAGAGTTTTTCCAGTCTTGGGACATCACCTTATTCCACATCAGTTTCCTCCTTCTGTTGTAGAGTTTGTTTATGGCAGGGGACCACCAGATTGGCTTCCTTTTTTTGGGGGAGAGTGTCTTGGTTCTATTGGGTATGGCGAGATCCATGCATCTGTTTACATATTTGTACAGTGCATTGGTGTACGATTCAGCAGTCATGCAACTATTATCCATTTGCGTGGGTGCCATGAAGTTAGCCACCTCTGTTTTTAGGACCCCAAAGTTAGCTTTGGAGAAGTTTTTCATGGTGGTGACCTTTGCAGGGGTGGGGGGGGGGGGTGGGAGGGATGTGGATTTCCAGGGTAATTAGTTTGTGGTCAGAATCTAACCAGGGAGGAGTTAACTACTAGTGTAGAGCAACGGTCACCCATGTTAATAATGACCAGGTCAGGGATGTTGCTACCTCTAGTGGGGGTAAGAACGAGCTGGTCCAGGGCATTTGAATTAATGAATTCCAGGAAACATTGGGCAAGTGCATTGGTACACGAGTAGTTTTCCCAGTTAATGGAGGGGTAGTTGAAGTCGCCCAGTATGAGAGCGTTTGGAGAATATTCTCCAATGTACTTAGGAATGTGGAGTGTGATTCTTGGGACATTGTTGAGGACCTATATCAGGCTACGACCTGAATCGTTGTCTTACCCAATGTTAGCTGTACCTGACGTATCTCTGATGCTTTATGTTGGGCTACCAGTCTGGAGGTGTGCGCATCATTTATGAGTATGGAAACACCACCACTTTTGAAGCTTTGGTCCAAGTTCTGGGGCCAAAAGGTGTGGAATGAGTTATAGCCTGGTAGTGCAAGGGAGCTTTCTGCCTTGAACCAGGTCTCTGTTACAGCACAAATGTCAGACTAGCTGTAGGGGAGTACGTCCAAACAATTGGCATTCACACCTAGTATTTTTTTTTTCTGGGGGATTGTTATGGATATCTAGTGTAGGATATCTTTCAGCAGAGCTGCATTGTTGCCAGGAAGGCTATAAAGATGAGTAATACATATCTGCTTATAACTGCTTAATTGCAGGAAAGTAATACTTTCTGGTGATCTGAATGTTGGTATTGGCTTGTTGTAAGGGGAACTGTGATAGTTGTTGGGAAATATTAAAGCAATACACCCACCCTTCCTTTTTACACAGTCATTAAGGAGAGATGAGAAGGTGTAATTTTGGAGTTGTTTATGCTGAGTTTAAGCCAAGTTTCAGTTACAGAGAGAATATCAGGTTTATGGTGGGTAATCCAGGCATGTAGCTCAGCAATTTTGTTTCTTATGCTTCTAACATTTAGGGCAGCAAAGGTTAGATTACTGGGGTTTGGGGCTGACCACTGAAGGGAGTATTATGTAGAAGAGAATTGTCTTGATGTTAATTGCGACAGGTGAGGCCAGGATTAGGGTGAATGTTTCCTTCTAGAAGGATTTTAGTATAGTGGGGAGTTACTAATACTTGTTTTTGGAGAGTATTTTTCCACTTAATTCTGCTTTGGTTTGAGTTGAAATTGAGTTAATTAGTCCATATTTGAAGTAAATATGAGAGGCAGCATTAAATTGGTATGGTTGAACATATGTTGAGAGCTATTATAAAGTCATAAGAAGATGAAAAATGACCCAGTAGGAGGATAAGCAGAGGAGTAGCATGATTAAGTAAAAGGAGCTGTAGGCAGCAGGTAGTGGGGAAATAGGGAGAAAGAAGGAAAAAAAAAACTGCAGTTAGAAGAATATTTGTCTTTTATCGTCTCTGAAATGTAACAGAAGGGTTAAAAGGCTATTGCAGGAGAACATAGTTAAAATAGGAAGAAGCAAGGGTTTATGGGAAAAGTAGAAGATACAATGTAGACTAGAATTTATGCTATCATAAAATTAATACAATCTGTTCCTTTCAGTTTCTCTGGTACAGCAAAATAATCTGAGATTTTCCCTGTATCTCTGTCCTCCAACTCTACCAAATTTTGGAACATCTCTTTTTGAGCAGTCTCATCCTCAATCATCCTTTTCTTCATTTCGACCTTTGATTTTGCAGTTTTATCAGTTCATCTGAATATCTGTTAAAAGCTTCTTCCATTTTTTCCCAGCCCTTTGTTATTGACATGATATACTCCTTCAATGTTTTGTTTGTTTTAATCAGCTCAGAGCACATTTGATTTATTTTTTTCCTCTAGATTAGTGGAAGCCATGTCTTGGACCAAAGCTGGAGCTTGAACAGCTTTTTGTTGAACAGCTGCAGGATTCTTCCCACTCAGTGTTTTCTCTCCACCATTTTTAATTGATTTTCTTTCAGCCTATAGGTCTCGTATTTGCTGGCATCAGGGCAGTATACAGTAAGTGAATTTACTAAAACTGGCAGAGTTACTGGGTGTTATCTCTCAATTTCTTTTTCACACTGGGAGAGCTCAAATTAAGCTGTTG
Source organism: Protopterus annectens (assembly GCF_019279795.1). Lineage (NCBI taxonomy): Eukaryota > Metazoa > Chordata > Ceratodontiformes > Protopteridae > Protopterus > Protopterus annectens. The sequence goes on along the minus strand of NC_056743.1, from coordinate 1,011,041,809 downwards.
ATCAGTGTGTAACCGTCTTGGAAGTCAACTCAGGTACTATCTTAACAGAACTAAGTCTTTCATATATTCGGATAAATTGCTAATTTCTTGTGTAGGTATGAAGGGAGGGGCAATGTATGTCAAAACAGACTATTTCTAAATGGCTAAGGCTATTACCTTTTGCTATACTCACAAAAATGAAGCGATTCCAGGCAGGGTCAAGGCCCAGTCTACCAGTGCCTTGGTTTCATTCATTGCATTTTGGAAAAGGTTGTATTCTAGAGGCTGCTATTTAGTCCTCTGTACATACTTTTACAAAGCACTATAAGCTTGATTCCTTCTCCAGGTCCAGACTGGGCATTGCTAGGACCATTCTCCATGGACTTCTGGACTCTTCTCCTTCCACTTCCCAGTTAAGCTAGGGTAATTTACCCATATATTTAAGGCTATTGCAGCAGTGATAATATGATGAACATAGTATGGTTGCTCAAGTAAACTTACCAGAACAGTAGCTGCTCGAATTATCACTGTTGCAGTTAATGCTCCCTCCCTCCATACCCCCTTTTTGATGTGCTCTTATGCCAGGCTGTGGAAATTTATTTTTGTTGTTCCTAACATTATCCTTTCAGGGCTCAGACTCACTCTGCCTTCTGGCAGGAAAGCTCTGAAGGACTTTATGGCCAAAATTGTGTTTTGGTCAGCTCAGCTCAAACTGCCTAACAGTTTGGGCATATGGAATGTGCTGTGAAGTTATGGAAGCTGGCTGGCTATAAGGTTAGATTATCTTAGGATATAACCCATATATCTAAGGCTACTGCAGCAGTGATAATTCAAACCTCTACTGTTATGGGAAGTTTACTTACACAACTGTACTTTCCCTGGTCATAGAAGAAGGGCTTGTGGAAAGGAAGATGACAAAAGTGGTACCTTCATTCAAGGAAGGAGCAGGAAACTTCAGAGAGCAGTAGGGGCATAAAGGTATGTGGTGGGAAATTAAGTGGTCACCCTGAGCAGAAATGCCAATGGCAGAAGGACCATATGCTGCAGATTATAGTGACTAATTAATTTAGGAACCTGCAAAAGAACTTCATAGATAAGGTTGTGGACCCACTGAATGGACTAAAAGAATGGGTTTTTGAATGGAATCATAAAACATTTAAGTGTGGATGGAACAGGTGAAGAAAGGTGGTGGGATAAAGTACTGAATGGAAGTCACATATTAATTCAGTTAAATGGCAGACTAGGCAGGGTAACCATCTCCTTCTGCCGTCCAACAAATGTAATGGTTGAGCTGTACCCCAAGGTGGAAGGAGCACTAATGCAGGAGGTTAGACGAGATGGTCCCCCCTTAAAAATAGTGCTTACATTATTCAAGGTACAGCTTCAGAAATGTTGGATTACTCGTTAGTTGTACAAATGATAATGCCATTTAAGACATAGTAGTGAGACAAGTGAATGCCCACCCAATTCCATGCAGCTGCTTCTCCAGTCCTTTGTTGCTATACAGTTGTATTGCCCCAACACTGTTTTTCCTGACTCTGCAAGAAGCGTGACAAGTTCCTATTGCCTACAGCAGTAGTACTTTACTTACTGAAGTGTGAGTGTTCTGTTGCTTTCCTGAAGGAAAAAGCATTTATTTATTTACGGTTAATACATTTGAAAATTAATGTAGTTCATTTACAAAGGTTCCACATCACCATACCTCTCAATCTCTTAGCAAAAGAAATCTGGACAAAACTTAAAATAATGGGGGCACAAAGACAAAAAAAGATGGATTTTAACTACTTACAAAAGGTTGCTAGAGTAACAGGTTTTGTGTTAGCATGTTTTTTCTGCAGGATATAAAGTCTTTAACTTAAATGTGCGTCATTACTTAGTGACTTAATCTCTCCCTGATTTTCCAGAAAACCACAAATTTATGGAGGGAAAAATATGAAGCAAAATAGTGGACATTTTGTGAAAATCTGGACATTTGAGTGGTATGCACATCACAGCTGTATAACAAACCAATTATACAACATAATTAAAGACGGCCAAGGGAATGTAATAAAAACTCATTTGGAAAGAACACATACACAACCAACACTAAAACTATAGACCATTGTCCTATACAAAATAAAGCAGACTAAAGTAGTGTTTCAGACTGAAATGTTAGGCTAACATAGTGCTGGCATAGTGCACGTGCTAATAAAAATTATAATGCACGGAGGATAACAGAAATAAGTTAACCCCCTTGGTTCAGTAAGTTGGATGACTAACTGAAAAACGTGCAGTAGTATTTAAGCAAAGAGCTCTAAAACCAAATGATACAGAGGAATGTGGCACCAGAGGCTGCCTTGCCAAATTAATGGCATAAAGCCAGATACAATGAATAAGATTACAGCAGGAAACAGTCTACACTCTCCATGCTGAAAGCTGTTCCTCATATGTAGCTCTGATTAATATACTGTCACAAGATGTGTGGGGTAGAGGTGTATCCAAAACTGTGTACCAACTTACCAAATCACCCCCAAGTGTAGCCCTCTCCTCATCAGTGGGCAATGTATATGCTTGGACACTTTCTTTCTTTACTGTCTGGTAACCGGGTAGGTGGACTGGTAAAGAGACCCTTTTCATCTGCAATCCAGGCTTGGGGGCAATAAACAGTACAAGCAAATATGTTAGTGTGCCAAGTTTACATAGCTGCAAACTATAATAAAAAAAAAAGTAAAATGGTATACAGCTCTTGTACATTTCTAATAGGGTCATACCTTCAGAGGTGCGTTGTACAGCTCTTGTACATTTCTAATGGGGTCATACCTTCAGAGGTGTGTTGTACAGCTCTTGTACATTTATAATGGGGTCATACCTTCAGAGGTGTGTTGTACAGCTCTTGTACATTTCTAATGGGGTCATACCTTCAGAGGTGCGTTGTACAGCTCTTGTACATTTCTAATGGGGTCATACCTTCAGAGGTGCATTGTACAGCTCTTGTACATTTGTAATGGGGGTCATATCTTCAGAGGTACGTTGTACAGCTCTTGTACATTTCTAATGGGGTCATACCTTCAGTGGTACGTTGTACAGCTCTTGTACATTTCTAATGGGGTCATACCTTCAGAGGTACGTTGTACAGCTCTTGTACATTTCTAATATGGTCATACCTTCAGAGGTGCATTGTCCAGCTCTTGTACATTTCTAACAGGGTCAACCTTCAGAGGTGTGTTGTGCAGGTCTTGTACATTTCTAACAGGGTCATACCTTCAGATGTGCGTTGTACAGCTTTTGTACATTTCTGAAAGGGTCATACCTTCAGAGGTGCATTGTACAGCTCTTGTACATTTCTAACAGGGTCATACCTTCAGAGGTGCATTGTACAGCTCTTGTACATTTCTAACAGGGTCATATCTTCGGAGGTGCATTATACAGTTCTTGTACATTTCTAACAGGGTCATACCTTCAGAGGTGTGTTATACATTTCTTCTACATTTCTAATAGGGTCATACATTCAAAGGTCTGTTATACAGTTCTTATACCAGCAATTTAATGTTATAGCTGATGACAACACCATTATCCCCCCAATAGACCACACAAAACTACTTGGAGTTGAAATTGACAATAAACTCAAGTTTGACATCCACATCTTGTTAACCATAAAAAAGTACACAAAAAACTAGGAGCTTTATAGAGAAATAAGCAATTCCTCATGAAAACAGCCAAAATTTCAGTTGTAAATAGCCACCTTATCTCCACCCTACTCTATGCCTCCCAATATTTACCAACCTAAGGCAAAGTGAGTTAGGTAATCTCGAAGCTTGCTACAACAAAATAGCAAGGTTTGCTACCGGCACAAACTACCGTAGCCACCACTGCACCTCACTTACTGAACTAGGCTGGCTAGAACTCCCTCACCTCCTTCAATGGTACCAACTCTCACTCGCCCACAAACTACTAAATCATCCTTCAAAAGTCCCCTCCCTCCAAAATCTACTCTACCCCTATCATACCACCAGACCACTATGCTCCAGCAACAAAAATCAATTACAGGCAACTGGAACCAGGAACTCTGCTGGAGAAGCTCTTCTCCTACTCCATAGCAAAATTATGGAATACCCTTCCTCGCACTATAACTTCTGTGTCATCACGCACTAACTTCAAAGCTGCTCTAAAATCTCATCTAAAAGAGCACTGGGCATGCCCCTGTAACAAACCTCTCTAACATCTCTACCCAAACTCTCTAATCCCTTTCTTCCACCCCTCTAACTACCTTGGATTGCAGCCAAATACATTGCTTGTAAACCTATATCTCAGCTGTAATCTTAGCCACTGTTATTCAAGGGTAATAGCTGCTAGCTCAGCTATTAAAATACTTTCTAGTCTTTATGGCGCCAATGATATAAGTGTTGTACCATTTTAACTAAATATTTAATTTCATTTTGAACTATAACTGTTTACTACTATTGTTAAACAAAATCTACCTATACTTCTTGTAACTTGTAATTAATTGTTTTTATTATGGAGCTTTTCTCCCTGGGCCTCCTCTGAAAAAGGACCTGTGTCCAGTCGGATTTTCCTTGTCAACAAATGTAAATAAATAAATAAATAAAATTATACATTTCTAATAGGGTCATACATTCGTAGGGGTTTACTAGGCTAATGACCACAAGGCCCTTTTTAAGCCTAGCCATGCATACCAAATCTCTGACAATTTCTAGTGCCCTTGATAAGTGTAAACAGGGGCCTGGTACATGAACCATTTACAGGTCGCCTGTGTCCATTAGAGACATATGTGCCAAGCCATTAATGAATTTCCTGTTCCCCATCTAACTGTCCAAGTTACACTTGAATTGGGTTAAGGAGGAACTCTGCTTCACATGGATTGGGAGCCTGGTCCAGAGACAGGGTAGTCTCTGGGATACATACCTGTCTCTCCAGCAGGTCCTATTTATATCACAGGCAAGATTTAAGTCTTTAGAATGGGTAATTATGGTGCTGTTTGTTTTACTCACAGGCAGGAGGTCCATCAGAGTGGAGTCTGACAATGCCCTGTATGCCAGGCATAGATCTCCCCTCAACAGTCTGTAGGAGACAGAATATAGGGATAGGGCCTTGAGGTGGTCTGTATAGGACATTTTACTTGTGCCCTGTATTCCTTTAGTGAGGAACCTCGTGTGGATGTTCCATTTGTTGGATATGCCTGGTTAGGTACATACCAAAGGGGACATCGTATTCAATAAGTCTGATGAATGCAGAATACAGTGGAATAAAGAATTGCTTGGACATAGATGCCATACCTTTGATTATAAGTTGTCCAGCATAGAATGATTTCTCACTACTGCAGATAAATGATGGGGGCACACAGACAGTAATCTAGCCTTTGCCCAAGTCCCTAACTACTGGGTCAGCTCTTAATGGTGTGTTATCAATATGATAGTTACCAAGGCTGGACGACTTCCTGAAGGATACTATTATGCATTTCTTGGCATTTAGTTTTAGTCCATGAATCTGATACCAGTTGTTTGTCTGTGTCAGCCCTTCCTGTAGAACATTTGTGTCAATGTGGGATTTTATGAAATCTCGTAATTTGCAATCATCTGCAAATTTAGTCATCCAGAGACCATTGACATTGGCCTTGACTTCAGATAAGTAAATGCCAAAAAGGAGTGGTCCAAGGACTGATCTTTGAGATATTCCACTTGTGATGTGACTGGCCTCTTTGTAGAGGTGGACTCCCCCATTTTAACTTCCTGGCTATCCAATGGGTGACATGTGGGTTTGTACCCAACCTCCTGAGTTTGTCAACAATGCCTGAGGGGGTATTCTGTCAAATACCTTGGTAAGGTCAAGGTAGGCAGTGTGAACCATTTTTCCCTCATCCACTGCTTTGGTGACCTTCTCAGAGTCCACCAGGTTGAGTAGGCCTTGACGAAACCAAAACTGGTTGGGTCCAGTGTTTGAAGGTATACTATATTATCGATCATTTCCATGATAATTCTTTCCATGGCTTTGCATACAAGACTAGTGAGACTTATGGGTCTGTAGTTGGCCCACCTTTGTGCAGAGGGATAACTGTTGCAGTTTTCTATTCATGAGGTACAAAGTCTGTTTTGAGGCTACAGTTGAATAGCACTACCAGACGGCCTGATAGGTCACGTTTCATACAATTTAGAAGGCATACTAGGGTACTAATAAAACAAACTGCACCCAAGAGGGTAAAGACTAGTAAAAATAAAAATAAAAACACAAAAATCACGAATTGCACCAAAAATCACGAATTGCACCAAACTGTTTAATGAAGAGCTGAAGCTGAAGGATCCTAAATACTAAGCACTTTCACCATCAACTGATGGCTTCTTCAGAGTAAAAGGAGCACATAATCACAGGTTTTAAATACAAAATTCCACATGTGCTTTAACCAATCAAATTTCTTGATTAATTACAATCCCAATATACATACTGATCTAACTCACAAGTACCATAAAACAAACACATATAACTTGCTAAAAGCATATGCTAAAATATTTGCTTCCATGTACACTAACATACTTATTGCACATATATTGATGTCAAAACCCTGATTATAGATAATTGACTTTTCCTTAACAACTGAAAGCTAAAAGACTTTAAACAACCATAGCCCTTTGTTTCAAAATAGGCTTAATAGAAATATGATCATTAAGCCCAGGGTGAGTTGTCGCATCTAGAATCACCTGCCATTTAAATTCTAAAAACTCTACTCTAGTGTTATCATCACCCCCTCTCTCACTTGTCAACACCCTATCAATCACAAAAAATATAAACTTTTTGAAACAAACACAATTCCTGGAAAGTAAATACAACGCATTGTGGCAGTCCTCGTTTTTGATGGCCATCTGATGTTCCGCTATCCCTTCCCTTAATCTACGTATGGTTTTCCCTACATAAAATCCTACACATGTCGTGCAAGTTGCAAGGTATGCCACTTTTTTAGAATTACAACTACATCTACCAGGGCATGAAATTGCCTTGTTGTACCCCCTCACAACCACATAGGACCCATCATTAATATATCTACAATACCTACATGACCCACGTTTGTACATTTGTGAATTTGTAAATCTACTTTGATGCATTTCAAATAGGTTCTTTAAATTTAAACCTCTTGAAAAAAATATTTTTGGTTTATGACCAAATTCTTTTTGCATATCCATGTTAAATGCTAGGTCCCAGGATTTCCCAATAATCTCAATAATGTCATGTGCCTGCGAATCGTACTTCAAGACAATAGCTCTTGAATCAAACATTCTCGAATAAGTGGACTCAATTCTTTCATTCACCTCAAAAATTGAAGTGTTTTCTACCAAAATGGGTTTAAATGATGTCCACCTTCTTTTCACCACCTCTTTATTAACTGAAATCAACAATTTCAATGGGTAACCTCTATCCAAAAACATTCCTATTAATTTGTACATCTCCCTCTGAAAAGCCTCATCATTGCTTACATGATGTGATAGACGAACCATCTGCCCTTTAATAACACTTTCACGCTGATGTAATGGATAACAACTTGAAAAATGCAAAAGGGAATTGCTATAGGTCTCTTTTCTATGTATATTACTTTCTAAACCTTCACTTGTCTTGGTAAGTTTAATATCCAAGAAATCAATAGTCTCATTGCCCCATTTATATGTGAAGGAAAGAACCGAAGTGGTGGAATTTAGATATTCCACAAAATTTCTAGCTTCATCCTCATTTCCCTTCCACAAAATAAGTATATCATCTAAAAATCGGTTATGTAATGCAATATGTTCAAAAAAAGGGGTAGGGAACACAAAGCTTTCTTCCCAATGCAGTAATACAAGGTTAGCAAAAATGGGGGCACATTTGGCCCCCATAGCCACCCCTGATGTTTGATGGTAAATTTCCCCCTCAAATATCATGTAATTATTTTTAAGTACTAATTCCATGGAATTGACTACATTGTTCAACTTCACAGTAGTCAAATGTTTATTCTCAAAAGACTTTCCCTAAAGTATTCCAACCCCTCTTCTTGAGGTATTGTGGAAAATAAATTAACCACATCTATAGTAAAGAATGACCAACCCAAATCACCCTTGCCAATAGTACTAAGTTGTTTTAAACAATGCCATGAGTCCTTCAATATATGCTCATGCTTGTTTAGCAACCCTTGTGTATTCTTAGCAACATAGGCTGCCAAAGGTTCAGTTTTGGATCCCTTTGCTGCTACTATCGGTCTGAAAGGGGGATTGTAAACATTGTTATGGATTTTGGGAATGCCAAACATTGCAGGTGTAACTGGGTGTTCATCTACCAAAAAAACAATCTTTCTGTTGTATTCCACCTTCCAACAAGGTATCCATTAAGAAGGTGTCGATTTTTCGATATGCTATATTCATCTCACATCTAGAAGCTCTTTGATAGGTACTATCATCATTTAAAATAGTTTCCATTTTTGCTGTATAATCAAGGTTAGTCATAATGACCACCTCTCCCCCTTTGTCGGGTTTCATTATGCTAATTTCTTTGTTGGTAGTCAATTCTTTCAACACTAATCTCTCTTGTTTCGTAAGGTTATCTTGTTCCCTAATTCTGTTCTTCTCCAAACATGTTTATATAGTGTTAACAGATAATTTTTCAAACAATGCCACATCCTTATCAACAGGCGGTATAAATGTACTTTTCCTAATAAGTGCTGATGGAAAAAAATCGTTCTGTACATTTTGCCTTTTAAAATATAGTGCTAAATGTAACTGCCTAGCATATAATTTCAAACTTGTGATCAAATCCACAATATTGTAACAAAATGCAGGTATATATGTAAACCCCTTTGCTAACAAATCATGATGCATTTCCTTTATTTCCAAAGCACTGAAATTATATATAGTGAAGCCTGCTTTCGTGTTGGCTTCACATTTAAATTCAGATCCATCATTGTTCAAACATAGAGCACTTAATAAAATACTATTGTCAGCCCCTTCAACACACACTGTAGATTCAACAATGTCAGTATCACATTCCAAAAAACTAAAAAATGTGTCACCATGGTTGTTAATGTCAATTGCTTCATTGTTATAACAAAAGTCTAGTCCCTGGATTATCTCCGCCTCTGGTTGTTGTTGTTGTACCACCGCCCTTTCATGTTGTAACAGTTGTTCCCTTGTTATTTGTAATGAGAACTGTTAGACTGGTTCTCTGAACTACCCCTCATTTTGTTGCTCAGGCGTTCGGATCTCCTCGGACCCGGAGATGTTACTAAAAAACCTTTATGTTCATCATTGCATTCCCCAGAGTCATGCTCATCACCATAGTCACATACATTGTCCAGGTTATTATAATTCTGTCCATTGTTGGAGCCATATTTATAAACTGCCCTATTATTGTTAGAACCAAAATTATATGCCATGTTATTCTTATAGTCCATGAGGTCTCTAGATAGCTTTTTGATTTGATTTTGATTTTAACATTCTTATCAACAAACTTTTCAATGTTGTTAAGCACAACATTGTATTGTTTGGCATATTTTAAAAACAGTAAATCACTAGTAATCCTTTCATTTAAAGTTACTATTTCTTTCTCAAGAAGCTCCAACTTACTCTTGTTGTTTTTGATTATAATTTCCAAAATTTCTAACCCAGTTTGATCGTATAAATCCACCAATTGCTTGTAAGCTATAGAACCTTTTTCGATCCCATTCGGCACTTTATTCAGTCTGAGTCCTTTCAGTACTTGCTTCAAAGCGATGGATTTTAAAAGAATGCGTTGTCTAACTGAAGACCCCGGAATCTGCAGCATGTAGTTTCAAAAAGCTCCAACTGCTTTTTTAAAGATGGTGTCGAAAGAACCCTTCCCTCCTCCTTCAAGACCGAGGAGTCGACGTCTGGAATGGGCAGCCACCGTTGAATGTCCATTCGGTTCTGACTGACCCCAGCATCACTCTGGATACCTTCACCATTGATAACATCACCATCTTCGTTGATGTCCAAACCTGGAACAGAATGCAATGTGAACAACTGGGCCTGTGAGTCAGTCACCGTCACCTGAGAAGATCTCCCAGCATCCACTGGGTTTGCGTCAACAACACCGTCAACATCCTGACTGAAGTGGTTAACTCTTTTATAACCACTTCCATGGAAATCGAGTGGTACTCAATGTAACAACTGAATAAATTAAATAAATAAAATAGACCAGTTCCCCCAAAAAAGTTGGTGTAGCTGAGAATTATAACTAATAAAACAAACTGCACCCAGTATTTGGGAGCCTTCAACTTCAGCTTTTCATTAAACAGTTTGGTGCAGTTCGTGATTTTTATACTAGGATACTTTTTGGGCCCATTGATGCAGTGTTCTTGGCCTTAGAGAGAGCATTAAGGACCTGTTCCTTAGTGATAGCAGGGGGAGTTGTATTTGATGGTATTTCCTGAGGGGAGATTGAAGGGGAGAGAGGGGTAAAGATGGAGCTGAATGTCAGCCAGTAGGTTTGTTGTATGTTCTGGGTCAGTATGGGTGGCTCCATTTACATTGAGCTCTGCACTGAATTGTGTATTGCCTTTGATGTTGCAAACATAGCTAAAAAGTGCATTGTGGTTTTCCTTGGCCTGAGAGGCCAAATATACCTAAAATATGGCTTTGGTAGACTTTGCCCTTGGAGTGGTTTGTTTAGTTTGATGAGAGTGCTTTTATCCTGATTGGTGCTGCACCTCCTCATTTTTGCCATGATTTTCTTCCTTCTGTTATACAGCCTATTTATTTTGTGATTCCACCAGGGTGGCTTGCTTTTTGAGGTAGTTCTGTACTTAACATGCTTGTATAGGGTTTTTGTGAACAATTCTGCATAGGCAGCAGTATTCTCAGGGTTTATGGGGGCTTTAAATTTTGCCAGGTAATCACTTAATAGCAGGACATTAGCCTTAGAGTAGCTCTTGAATATTCCAGGATAGCTGGGGGCCCAGGTTTTATTTTTACTTCAAAGGAGACCATTTTGTGGTCTGACCTTGCCAGAGAAGACATTACACTAGGAGGTGTGCAGCACTCTCCCATATTAGTAAGGACCAGATCCATTAGGGTTGCATCCATGATTGGTATATTGACAATCTGGTTCAGTGAGTTTGTGTTTACAAAATCCAGGAATGTCTTTGCCTGTATATTTGGTGTCATGTAGGATTCCCAGTTAATAGTGGGTTAATTAAAGTAGCCATGAATATGGTATTGGATTGGATGGTGAGTGCTTCCAAGAAGTGTAAATAAATGATATGGGTTTCCTGGGTCATAGAAGAGGACCTGTAGCTTGCAGGGAAGCATTATTGGATTTTTTCTACGGTAATTTAAACATGGAGTAGCTCAAGTGCACTGTCCTGTTTGACCAGCCTTGAGGTACATTTATTTTGGTGTAAATCGAGACACCTCCACCTTTAGTCTCTGTGTAGTAACTGGTCTAAATGTGTGAAAGGAATTATAACCTTGCACTGTCGGTGTGCTGTCTGTAGCTTAAACCATGTTCCAGTGACTGTACAGACATCAACATTCTCTAGGGAGAGCCTCTAGGGAGTGGAGATTTTTGTTTAGACTCTTGGCATTGAACATTAGCACCTTTAGATTTTCTTGGTTTTGATTTATGTCAGAAGTACTTTCAGTTTGGCATTGCCTAAAAAGGGCACTATGGAGGAAGACAATGTTTTAGCTAGTTCTCAAAAGTCTAGAGGGGAGAAGTGCAGACCATCCCTGGCAAAGCAGCATGGTCTGTTGACCATCTCCTTCCATGCTGGCAAATATTGTACCCTCTTAGAATGACACCATAAACCAAACCAATTATTAAAGTCCAACAACTACTGTTAAAATAAAACAAAAATAAACAAGCCAAAACACGGCCAGGGTATAAACTTTTATTACCAACTTAAAATGATAAAAAAGTAAGCTCTTTCACAAGTCAACAGCTTGCCTCTTCAGACCATACATTTAAATTTAACGTAAAATGCACATGCTTTATAAGCTAGTATTCTCAAGACAATCATGTTGTATATCACCATACTTCTCTAAAATAAATCATATTAATTTTCACATGTTCTTGCCTAAACCATACATATACCCACATCTTTATGTACATCCAAGTGTTGCAGCCTCAAACTAAATATATTTCGCTTGTACTAAACTTAAGTCCAGTACTACAGCAATCAAATCACTGCATCCCACATTCTGGATTTTCACAAAGCAGTTGTCATTATACAAAAAAATCACCTGCCCATTTCCTCAAAACTGGCGCTATGTCTTTCCTGAATATACAATCAAGGTTATCTGACATTTACCCATGTCAGTAACGCCCCAGGTACAAGTTATATTAATTTATGCAATCTTTATACTTACAGTATGGCTTCATCCATAATGTGAAAACTGCATTAGTCACCACAAACGTAAGTTTCACAGCAAGTTTGTTTGTGTCTTTTGGCTTTTCCTGGTTAGGGGTCGCCACAGCGGAACTCCGGTCCGCTAATGATTGGTAGTGGATTTTTACATACCGGGTTACCAGCCCTGACGCACAACCTTCAATGAAGATACGCCCCATTCACGTATGCCTCCACACAGAAGATGCTCTAGCTGAGAATCGAATGGGACAACGTCTTGCTATGAGGCGACAACACTACCACAGCACCACCACCGCAGTACTAAGTTTCACAGCAAGTAATAGTCTAAATGTGCTTCTATTGCAAAAATACACATGGCCAACAGGTAGCGATCATATTAAAGACATAACTCACAGTAATTATGATTTATAGCCATTTGGACAATCTTTATACTTGCAATTTAACATCCACAATATTGGGGGATGTATGTAGATCATTGGAATTCTTCGAATGTCCATCTTGCTGAACATCTCCGTATTGAAAGTTCATATCAGTGAATGCACTGTGCAATCTTGGAGTTGGAATATATAATTTGCAGGGGGTGTGGGGAGGTTAAGTGTAGTGTTGTGCAGTACGTTAGTATTGCTGACAATCAGAACTGTTCCTTTTGTGATAGGTGCAGGGGAAACGGTATGTTTATTCATGCCAAATCGACATTACCAGGTTATGTTCAACATTTACACTCTCATAAATGTCAAATTCCGATGATAATAAACATTATATATATATATATATATATATATATATATATATATATATATATATATATATATATATATATATATATGCGTGTGTGTGTGTGTGGGTCTACTTCAGAAGATCGACATTCATTTGGTCGACAGCTCATTTGGTCTACAACCAGTATTCAAGGCACTTAACAGGGATTTGCCCCCCTCCCCAATGTTGTGTGACCCTGGAGTTGTTATATATAGTTGAGGGGTGTGGGGGGTGAAGCCCCCCACCTATTTTCATTTAAAAGCATGAAAATACAAGAAAAGCTACACATTTTAAATGAAAATAGGTGATGGGCTTCACCCCCCCCACACCCCCCAACTATATATAACAACTCCAGGGTCACACAACATTGGGGAGGGGGGCAAATCCCTGTTAAGTGCCTTGAATACTGGTTGTCGACCAAATGAGTTTCGATCAAATGGTCTGTCAAGCATAGTGCCCAAGTAAGACCATGCAGCTCCATAGAGAACAGTGTCAATTGTTGCTTTATTGAGAGAATTTAGGAGGCAAGGTGAAAAAGGTGTGAAAAGCTTCTCATATGATACTGAAGCAATTGCTAATTTCTTGAGTTACTAATCAAAGTCAAGGTTAAAGGTCGTTAGTAAATGCAGAGCAGCAGATGAGAATCTGCACAGGAAATTAAAAATTTTACCCCACAGCATGCATATTGCTTGGGTGATGATGGTTGCTTGCACTTAGTACTGGTGTGCTGGATGGCATTAGTCTGTTTTTTTAGTTTATTATGTATTATAAGGCAGCAAGAGGCAAGCCAGCTTTCCAAGGCACAGAGATCTGCCTCAAACTGCACACCGTGTACATGAGCTAATGGATACATCTACATACAGAATAGCACACTGTGCATCATTGTTGCTCTGAAGATTTATGCTCATTTACACATTTCTTACATAAATGCATATCTTTTCAAGACAATGGTGTATTATGGAGGTTATTTGATTATTTCTACCTACATTTGTTACTGCAGCTAGCTGTTTCACTCTGGTACTTTCTTCTAAAGACTATTTTTCTACTTGTCTTTATTAAGTGTTGTACCAGTCAAAGGCATTATTCTATTCACTCAGTTTGGGGTACAGAGCAACATTTTCAGTCGTTCTCAAGAACAACATAATCTGTGACTTACTTCAGCAGAAGTAAATAAAATAAATTTCTAGTCTGGACAGTTTCTTTAAAGTTTAAAGTTCAAGTAATTTTGGAATTGCTACGAAAGGGAGGGAACACAGGCATTATGGGCAGTAATTTTATTGCTAAACTAACTAGTGTCATACAGACTTCTCACCTGTCTTTATTTTGGGAGGAATGCTCCTCTTTTCAGGCCCGACTTATCCCTGCACAGGCTGTCCCTATTTTTGGAGGTTTTTCCCCATTTTCAGGCCTGATTTACCCCTGCACAGACTGTCCCTATTTTTGGAGGTTTTTGCAGATTTTTAGGCCTGATTTACCCCCTGCAGAGTCTGTCCCTACACTACATGATCGACATACTAGTGGGAACAATACTTTAAAGAAAGAGGACCATAGCTGGCTTTAGGCACCAGTGAACCTTACAGTTCTTGGTGGCCCCCCATGTTCCTGCGGGGACCCCCAACCACAGCACGTTTATCTTACCCAGATATTTTGTAACATTTCTGTCAAATCAACAAAAGCTAGTATAGCAATCTTGTATACTTAATAAACCAGGTTGGTAGCAACTCTTATTTGTACAGTCTTTAAAATTCAAAAGAGGTCTCTGCTTATAGTAACAGTGTTTTCAAGTAACAGGCTTCATAATTCCATTAAATATTTTGACACTGACGTAGTGCCCCTGGCTTGGTTAAATCCTGTTGGTGGACATTATCTCTACTAAAATCAACAATGTAACCAATAGATACCTAAAATACCTGTGGTTGCAGGGGGCCCTTTAATCATCCTTGACTGTGTAGGGACCACACAACAGTTGCTGCTTGGGGTAAAATGCAGATTAAAAAAAATGTATTTCCAGATTATGTTCTTTAATCTGAACATGGCTGTGATACTATCCTATTAGGATAAAGCTGATAATGAACATTAACAAGATAAGCACTAGAGAGATCAGCAGCCCAAAGTGACTGATCTCAGTGCATACCTTGTATTTTAAGAAGAGCTGGTGTTTCCAATCTTCAGGGATGGGTTTCTGTTTCAGGGAGTTTTATAAATACTGGCAGAACACCAGATACTATAACTCTCAACATCCTTGCTAAAGAGTCCAGCACATTGCCAAAAATAACAAAATAAAGGCTCAAAATCAAGAACACACTTTAAATATTGCTCTAATTCACTTAAACAGCTAATAGAATAACACCTTTTGCATCAACATGCAAAGAAGCATACAACTGATGACTGGATTTATTGACTGTAGTCCTGAATGATTTACTAGCAAATCAAACTTTTTACAAAGGACAGAGCAAAACTATGAGAAAAATCAGTGGTGTGTGAAATCAGGAACAGTGACAGATGTGCATTACTGCTCAAGGAAGAAAATAAAAGTGTCTTACCCCAGTGCTGTTTGACGACTGCTAAACAGCAGTCACTGAATTGATGTGGCAGTGTCAGTGTTGTACAATGTAGTGCTGTTTGCTGAAATAAGTACAAAACTAGTATTACTGTGGCTTGTGCTTGCGTATGTGCGTATGTGCGTATGTGTGTGTGTGTGTGTGTGTGTGTGTGTGTCAGGACACATACATTACTACTCTTGGCATCAGTAAAAACGCAGCTAACAAGTAATTATATTTCAAATGTAAGGCATAAACTACATCACAGAATGTCCAGACACTTCTGGACATCTATGATTCTGGTAGCCCCCCTCCCCAGACTGTATAAATGGATACAGGGGGCTCCCTTAATCATCTCTGACTTTGTAGGGGGCCCCACAAAAGCTGTTGCAGGTTGGGGAAAAATGAGGAGAAAAAAATGTATTAATTTTTTGATCATGCTTTTTAACCTGAACAGGGCTGTGATATGACCCTGTCAGGATAAAGCTGATAATGGCCTCTCGTCTCATCTACACCCATTCTAAAACCAGCCCTACTTAGATGTCTATGTACAGAAAACTACTGTAGGTTATGGGGGGGGGGGGGGGGTTTGGGAATCCTGTTATTACTTCTTTAATTTTCATCACAATCAAACATTAGAGGGTTGTTACAGTATAGGACTGGCCTGAGGACAGTGTGGTCATTGTTTCTTTTACTTTTCTCACAGAGCTCAGAGTTGTACAAATGAGGTTACTATAGCTTCTGTAGGGGCAGTGTACTGTCTAGGAGCAACAATGTAGGATACATTGCTATAATAACTTTTTTCATTTTCCTCCAGTCAAACATCAGACACGTATACTGTTTAGCCTTTGGGGGGGTTGGGGTGAGGAAGCCTGCTATATACATGCATGCCAGCAGTCGCTGGAAATACATGGCTGTGGCAATTTGTACCTCATCTTTCATCACAATCTAACACTGGAGGGATGCATAGGCAGCGACGACTTTTTTGGGGGCGGGGAAGTTAGGGAGGCAGGAAGTATTCTGGGATAGACCTGTGTATCTTCACGATTGGCTTGTTAGCTTATTGTGAGCTACTATTTTGTCAGCTTTGAACATTTAGCCTTGGGTACAACTTTCATCTCCTTGAAAGACAAATGAAATAATAATAAAGATAGGACTTGAAATTCTTTTCTTAGTTATAATTTTGGGTTAGGCCACCACTGGATTACAACGTTAAGAAAATGCTCTAAGAAACATTAAAACACATGTCTGAGCATCTATAACCCTATGGCTTCTTGGAGACTGACTTATTTGAGTTATTTCCGAAATGGTTATTACTGTGCTGCCTTGGTTTGGAAAAGTGTGTTGAAAGGATGCAAGGAACACAAACTGAACAGCAACCTTAAATGTATTTCTTTAATCATACTTTCTGTTTAAGCCATCATTGGATGAAAAGGTTGTGTAAAAGGAAAAAAAAACTTAAAAAATGCACTTCAGGCATTTAGAAAGATATGATGTCTTGAAAAAGCTGAAGAATAAGGCAAAATGTGGGAAAAGGGAAAAAAAGTAATGTGCACAGTATGGGGAGTCCAAGATAGGGGGAAACAGAGGGAAGACTGGAGTGCGTGTGTGTGGGGGGCTGAAATGGTAGGCCTAGAGTAGGATTTCACCCAAGTCCAGACCTTTACATAGAGTTATTGCAATGCATCAGTTCTGCAACTAAATGCCAGTAACTATAAATGTCCCTTTGTGAGATGGGCCAACTTAGTGTGGTACATTGATTGACCTGTTGTAATGTAAGAGCATTGTAGCTATAGGTCAGTCTGTGTGTACCAAAATTTGCAGCATGAACTAAAAAGTTGCTTAGGAGAGGTGGTAGTGACAGGGTGATACTTGTACTGGAAGTGCCTAGGGGGCCCCCAAGTTGACACTTGCTGGGGTCCCCAAAAATGATAACACCAGTCTAAGCAGGACACACGTTTTACAAGTCCCTTTTTCTGAAGCAAAAATAAATGACCTTGTGTGGTAGAATTTTGCAATACAGTTCACTAAAATGTACAGATTTTACAATGTATCTTTGATGATATGTTTATTTTCCAGCGTTTTTTGTTGCTCTGTTTTTAAATATGTTTCTGAGTTGTATTTTCACATTTCTATTGGAAGAGAGAGGAGTTGTGCTATTTGGTATTCGAATTTTATTCTAATAACATGTCCAGATTTTTCCTGTATGTAGTTCCTTTTTTGATGGTGCTTTTTTCATATTTTCAATGCCTGCAGGTCGAGAAGGATGCTGCTATGTCTTCAAAACCTAACACAAGATGATGTCAAGACATAACACGCATCTAACACTTAACACATCACCCCTTTGCTGTGTTTGAATACAAACATCACAGGGTATGAATATGTGACATAATGACATGTGGCCGGGATACTATTTCACTGTTCTGCACCATGTCAGTATCAAACAAAATCAGTTACACGGTTGAGACACATCTATTGATACATTTTTTTATCTAATATTACAAACCAAGAAAGTAAATAATCTCTTCATCAATAGCAGACTTATTAAACATTTCAGTATATATCTTGCATTCTGAATTCGCAAGTCCTAGAGTAGGGCAGAGGATGCAAATATTACATGAAATCATCATAACTTATCCATTCACCAAGTTCCTTACCCTGCTGGCTATATTTGCTTGCATCTCCCTCACAAAGGTGCAATTCAATGGAAAAAGCACAGGAGCCAAGTTAAGCAGTCTGCTTCCACATCAATAAAGGCTCTGCAACAATGCTTGGCCATGTATCGATGATGCACTGAAAATAATTTGATAAAAATTTGCTTAAAGAAAACCTTCGACTTGTACCCTGGTCACAACTGGACCCATGGAAAAGAAAACCTAGCAAATGTGTATTTCACAGCTTGTTAGTTTATGCATAGCATTCACTTGATTCAGTGAACTAACTTGGAGCGAGACAGTTTTGGCTAAAACTTGGGCCAGAGGCAAAGATAAACAAGTAAGTTATACAGAGAAGTGGGAAGATTACACATTAATTGTACAGTGTTCTAGCACAAACCAAACTACACCATAAAACAGTACAAGCTGTATTTTAGCAGCAACAACACAATTTAGCATCATGGCAGATTATACATTGGAGCTAACCCAAAAACAACAGAATAGGAATACCTGAATTAAACCATAAGCAATAGACTAAAATAAATAGGACAGAATACATTAAACAATCCTGAGAGCAGCCACATATGGTTTCTACATTTCTTTAAGGGGGGAGGGAGAGAACCTCCACAACCAAAACTTTGAGTATCTGCTACTAACTTAGCCTCAGTGAGCAGCGAACAGGCTCAGTGACACTACAACTTTGCATCTGTATTATGAATTCTTAGCCACTTCCATGGTTTCTATAAATGTACAAATACAAGCATACATATAATGCCACAAACTGAACATAAGCTATCTTCCTGTCATTTAGTCTTGGTTGTGAAAAGGAAATGAAGGCTTAGTTCCATGAGGGTTCCATTCTATAGAACAATCCCAGAGTTGCTTGTGTGCCCTTTGATGAGTAACAGTGCCAGAACTAATAAATGAATAACTAAGTTGAACTGTACATTTGCAAGATCTAAGAATAACTATATGGCTGATGCCATTTCTACTAGCAGGTAGTGGCCATCTCTTTATTTGGAGTAAGGAGGGAAAGCCATAGATCATACTAATTCATTAGACCCTAATAGAAATATAAGCCTGCCAAACTTCTACTTGGAATGACCAATACATACACAATAATAAGGGCAAGATGAGGGCAACCTAGAGTTCTTTAGGGAAAGTGCACCTTGCAAATGGCTGGCTAATGTGGAAACAGTGCCACCTATCTGTCAGATAAGATAATGTCATAACCCTGGGCTGCTGCTGTTGGTGGTGGTGGTGCATAATCAATCTGTCTTCTACCTTGTCTATCTTTGTTGACCGTAAATGTCTGCCTGGGCATAGCCCATTTTCTATAGAAAACCAGGAAGATAAATTGTTCAACTTCCATGCAGAACAGAGAGCCAACACTGACAAGGATGTTAACACCACTAGTACTCTAAGGTGCTGTTAGATACTTAGCAAATGGGAAAACCTTGGTAGATTACAGTGATCAGTCAAGTCTATGTCTGATGTCTTGATTTTTGAATCACACACAGAATATCACTTGGATCATTAACATAACACTAGGCAGATGATCACTAGCATAATTCTATCTGCATCACATACAACATGCACTGAGCTTTCTTATTCATTGCTGATATTTTTAATATTCAGTAATTGTATTAATTTTGTTAGGATGAAAACTAAGAAGCTAAATGCTTAGCTCATGCCATTTACAAATCTAGCTCTTACTGTTTCGTACCAGAAATCTTGTACAAGTTTACTGTTTTAGCAGTATGCTGCGAAGATGCACCAGTCAAATACATTTCTGAGAATCTCTCAATACAAGGGCAAATTCTGCAAAACAAATATTAGTCTCCAGATTATCAGGCTGTAGATTATTGCTTTAAACTGAAGTGATAATGCCTTGGCAGATTCAAAACAGTGAACATTGTGAACATTCTATTATCTGCCCTGCTGGTGTGATAGTAAGGTACCAAACTGTAATGCTATCACTCTAGTTAGACCTGAAGCCAGAAGGCAAGGTGGGGGGGCAGCAGAATGAGTGGTCATGTCAGTGGTCTTGCCTAGGTAATGGTACAGCTCAGCCACGCAGGTATGTTTTATGTTCTCCACAAGTGATATGAGAGCAGCCTATGAGGTTGAGACTGCATGCTTCCTGGCTGAATGCATAAATGGCAGCTGTCCTGCACACACCATCTTGCACTGTCTGAACTGTATGCTCCTTGTGCCAGGATGCACTAGATCAAGAAAAACATCAGGGAAGCACAGACATCCAGCATGATTTAGGATGAGGAGTGTTGTCTTCTCTCCTGCACCCTCACCCTGGGTCCTCAGAGAAGAAATGAATTACCACATACCCCCACCACAGAAGGGGCCTCTACAAGGTGATGTGGGTGGGTTAATTAGGCAGCAGAGAAAAGTGACAGGGTGGTTTGAGGGCTTTCAAGCACCAAAACACATTCTTAAAACATACAACCTACTCACCAAATTTATAACTCACTGTTACTGGACTCTGTGAAAAGGGCAAGTTTTATAACTCCTAGTAACTCGATTTTATTAAAAAAAAATCCTTAAAGAGGGAACGTAGCTGTTGTTGCATATCATGATAGACAATGGCATAGTGCTATTTGCTTCCATACATTTTAGTCAAGCAGAGTGGTGCAGTACTGTAAAATGATGGTGTACAACACCAGCAACATTGCATCTTCTCCAACCTTTCCATACAAACACAGCTTTACAGTTTGTCAAAATAGGTTCCCTTGTCATGAAAAGTGTAAGCAAAGGTGCGAGAAATGTGAGACTGAGGTAGAAGGATTCATATGAATTCTTTCAAAAGCCATCTCGTGATACACTCATATCTATAATACCTAGATCATAAACACATTTATCTTATAAGCAATTTCACACAAGAGGCAGGTCAAAGTAGCATCACCAGTAGTTCCAGAAAAATAGGTAAGTGAGGCAGAAAGTATAAGCATGGCAAGATGATGGTCACAAACAGGACCCCCAACACACATTTATAATATACCTAACCTTTAATATTTCGCACAAGTGAAAATCCAAGTTTAGTCTCCAGATACTGCCTTTACACTGCTCTCTACTCTTAATTCTATGCCACTGAACTCAAAACAGTGAAAGCCAAGCCAAGAAAAAAAAGAAGTGATTAAAAGGTATTTGTTGTTCACTGTCTGGAACACTATGAAACACAGACGTCTCTATGACACATTTTTTATCACCATTAAAATTTATGAGGAACATTATTATACTTCCTGCTCCCTAAAACACTAAAAAAACTGAATCCTAGAATGAGGACTACTACATGAACATCTTTTCAAAAAAAAAAAAAAGGCACCAAGGAAAATAATGTATTTCTCTTTCCATTAAATCTAATTACCGAGGGCTTTTGTGTTTGAACGTGAGTTTTTTCTTTCACGACTCACCTACTCCTACACGTTGGGCAGGCAGTGCTGTTTCAGTCCCATGGCTGAAGCTCTGCAGTCATTGTCATGGAGATGTATTATGAAGTCACCAGTAAAGCTGTGTGTGACTTCACCCCCCCTGCTCACACAGTACAAATAGGTGGGAAGTGGAGGGGGACACGACATGTTGTAGCATGACTAGTTCAATAATTAACAGTCCTGAGAAGAGGAGCATGAAAAAAGACTTTCACAGCAGTTCTGTAGGGAAATTTGTCATAATGCTGAGACCCACGTCTTAATATGCATCATATACAAAAGGGCAGTGTTTTACTGCTTTGTGGGATTTGTATGAGAATGGGTTAGGCTAATGTAGGATTTGCAGATATGCAGACTAGAGCAACATTTTTCTCATGAGATCTTACAGTACTGAGAAAAATAAAATATCTTGCATTTATGCATCAATAAAGTATAAATCAGACTCAATATTTAAGATGGACCCTGCTGTGCATCCAATACCCTAGCAAAAGACTGAACTATCTGAAAGGCATAGCTGGGCACAGCTTTACATCCCAATGTGGGATTTGTTGTCAGTCTTACTGTCAAATGCCATAAAGTGATTATAGATAATAATTTATTTATTTTTGTGTGAAGTGACAGAAAAGAATGTACTCCTAGTACGCCTGAGTACTAAGGTAGAACTAACTTCACATATGCTTTGCATAGTTAAAGACGAGGCTGCTCACTTTTTAAATGCAGTACAGTGCTCTGTGTCAGGTTAAGTTTGTTTATTTCTAGTCTGACTTTTGTTAGCTAGACAAAATTCATTTTGATAATATCAGTTTAGGTGGTCGCATGGTTCTGATGACACCAGTAAAAGATCTGGCCTTTTCTTTATGCCTTCCAGTGCCATCTTGGGCTTATGAAAGTTAAAGAAATATACATGTAATCCTTGTAGAAAGGCATTCTTAGAAAACTTATGACAGGAAATTAGAAAGCTGCGTCACATACAGTACTCGTTGCAGGCCACTCCTCAATTCCTTTGTTTATTGGAGTAAAGTTAACTACAGGAGATTTAGGGACTTGATACATCAGTTTAGAAATAAGGAAAACTCTGCCTGCTGCAGCCCAATGAATGGTTTTATTACCTGGATGTTTTTGCTGTCCAGGGGCATGCTGGTTGTATAATCTAATCCTTGGCCAAGCAGCAACCACAGCAACGCATACCTGAGGGATTTACAGCTTACCCTCAGAGCAGTTATTTAATCTTCTAGTGGTTTACAAGAATGCAAAAGAAGTGCAGTAGTGCAAATGTCCAAATAAACATGAGCATGAAGTAATTTTACAAAGCATCCAGCTTCAAAGTCCAGCAGACCCAACCTTGGTGGAGGTGGGAGGGGGAAGGAACCTTTGCTTTAGGATTAGTACTGCCTCATAGTATGTGGAGAATGCTGACTGGTGTTTATATCATCCAACAGTTTGGAATTAACGCTAGTAAAGGAAGACTATGACAAAGTGTTTCCACTAGTGACAGACCTTTTCTCCTTGTCCCTCTCATGGGTCAAGTGGATCTCAGAGTGATCAGCCTTTCACTCTCTCTGGCTCTTCTCCAGTCTTTGCACAAATCCTAAACGAGTCCCAGCTAAGGCAGAAGCTTAAAGATGCACAAGTGCCTGCAGTGTGACTCATCATACACCTCGCACAGTTTGCTGCACATCCCAGTAGTACATTTCCACATACATTCTCTAAAACACAGGCTTCTCCGATTTCTCCTCTGCTCAGAATGTCTCACAAAGTTCTCCTCAAAGTACTATGCCTTTTGTAGCACATGCTGAGTGTAGATAAGCCATGTTTGCAGGAAAGGGTAAACATGCTCACCTCTAGGGCTCCTTTCTTCTATCTTCTAATTTTCCATAGCAAAAGCTATGCATCATCCTCATTAAATACACTCATGCACCCCAAAGACACCATGTCAGGAGCAGGTTTTACCTGCAACATGATTATGATACATCTGAAGAATGTTTATATTACGTAGATTTTAACCCTTCTAGTAGCAGCATACTTTTCCGATGCTGCTGATGGGTGCTAATGGTAAGTAAACCTGAACAAGTCCCCATTGTGCATGCTGTCTGCACTTGAGCCTGCCAAACCTATTTATCCATCTCTATTTATGTGTAGTTTGAAAACTACTGCAACAGAGGGGTAGAAATGACCCTGACACAGATTGTTTGTATATATTTACATTTTTTTTGTATATTATTTAAAGCCAAAAGTTTATATGTTTATGGGTAACGTCAGGAAGAATTAATATAAAGAGAAACAGAGAAATACAGGCAATTAGTATAACAGGACAGCAGCATTTGAGGGCTCAGGCAGATTTCTAGTTTCAAAAATCTTGCTTTCTGACATGCTACAGAAAAGTTAGTGTCTGGTAGAGTGAGACATTGTTTTCAAAAGCAAAAAACAAAATCTATCCCGCAAAATAGTGCATGGCAGTCTTTGATCATCTCCTTGCAGTGCAATCAGTGTGTCCCGCTTTACTTCCTTCTAGCGCAGTGAAAGGATAAATCATTCTACATCGTGTGTCACTGTTTTCTGCATAGAAGGGCAGTGGCATTTCTACTGCTGTGGGAGCATACAGTAAGAGGAGATTAAAAGACTCTCTCTACAAAGGTAAGCACAACATTACTTGGGCAAACTAAAATTGTGCACCAAAGAAGAAAAGCAGATAGAAAAAATGTAAACTTCCTGGAACATTAGATGAAGTTAAGAAGTTAAAAAGATCTGCATACAAAACGTTAAGTTGTAAAGGATGCATGCTCTAGTTATTCATGACGTTGCAATGGGCAAAACAACAAAATAAAGTTTGGCCTTATTTAAACAAAAGTATTTTCAGTTCATTGGGATAGAGCTCTACTGCAACCTTGGCATCCAAAGTTCATCAAGTTAAGTCTGCACAATGGAGGAGCTAAGCTGGGGTGTTACGGGATTATGGGGCTGATGGCACTTTACACAGCTCGAGGTTAAGGTGGTACTTATATAGTTCGACAAGTGGCCAGGAGTTAGCATCATGCATGCAGTTCAACCAGTTGTGGTGTGCACTAGATTCAAGCCGATACAGGGATGTGTCTTAGCATGCATCTGCATTTGGTCTGGCATTGTACTGTTACCAGATGAAAAGAAGAGTACGCCCAAATAAAATTTAAGGCACCATATATGACCATGTGCCAGCATGCAATGCTTATCAATCACCTAGCCAAAATTCTAGAATATCAATAAGCAAGAATCCTCTGGAAAAGGGAGAACCCCTATGGGGTGATTTGAGGTGTTGACTCCAGAATGAATATAAGGGATTCCACAAAGTGCTGTAGAGGCTAGAATGCAAAGATACAAAAAAAAAAAAAAAAAAAAAAAACGCCTGTAGATTTTGTGATTTAGTGGCATTGGGTTTTAAAGGTTACTCCTCACAAAGGCATTTAATCCTGTTGTTTAGCAGTCTACTTGACTTTCTGGCTCTATATATCGATCTTTCAATCTTTATTAGCTTAGAAATAACTTCTTCTTCTCTCTACAGTCTGCTTTTGCATGCTTAAGTCTCAGATATCCCCGCTTCCTCTTTCTTCAAAAATGCATGTTCATTTTTCACAGAGTACTTCTTACTTTTTACGAACCTTCACCCCCCCCACTCTTCCCTCTCCTCTCTTGGAGATCAGCATTATCAGCTTTGACACTGCCATTATCTTCAGCAATAAATTAACTCTCATATTAACTTATTAACTTGCTTACTTGCTCAGTATAGTTAACACACACTTGATGATTTGCTTACTCACTTTCCCATATATTTATTCACGGATTTAGTCTCATTCACTAACTAATTGATCCCATTCTGAAGATCAACTAGACAAAGTCAAATTTCATATGGTCGAGACCAATATGATTGACTTTCTGAAAAGTCGAATGAAGGAAAAACAAGAAAATCCCCTGGATATTATATATACCATCCCTGAGACTGCACTACAGTGGGGAAAAGGGAAAGTTCCCGGATCCCTACTGTACCGTGATTTCCATTCAAAAGCTTCAACATTTCGAAAAGTCGATCATATGGTCTTGCGCATGTGAAGTTAGACTTTGTTGAGCTGATCTTCTGAAAAGGACACTCACTAACATTGTCTTGTTATTAAGGGACTGACTTATTGTGCTCACACACACACACACACGTTGACTCACAGTCATTAACAGACTGTTTCAGTCACTCATACACTAACTCACTGTTATCACATTCCCATGCTGAGAGGCCAGCTTATATGCACATTCATACTTAAATTCAGTCGTATTTTTTTCATTCTCTGTCTGTCTCTCTCACAGTCCTGACCAACTCACTTATAATACTTAATGACTCAAGTTCACACATGCACCCTGTTGAGTTCTTATCTCTGCTGACCCTCGTTCAGTAGACCTGCGACCATTTGCTTTCCTGTAATAACGTACAACACTTGGCAGTGCTGTCACAGCTAACAACCTATAGTGTGTTGTCTCCACAACTCAATCCCAGTCATCAGCTCTCTCTAGCCTTTCAATAGCCTTCCCACCTGGAAGCATCTTTAATCACTATCTGCTGATGGTCACTGGGATATGCAGCCGTCCCTGTTGGGCTCCTGCTCAACACTAGGGACTGTTTCCAGCTTTGGCCCATTACATAGCTAACTACATGACAAAGCCTACTCTATCCTATCTTGATAAGAGCTTTCTTCTTTGCACTATTTATTTATAGCTAATCTCAGAGTTTTAATAACATTGCAGGACTCTCTTCAAAATCAACCGACTTTGTTAGTCTCCCAGCTACTGCATTATTCACATCACTGCCATCGCATTCTCCCTTAGTCAATTTTGTATGCTTGCCAACTCATTAGAGATAAAGAGTGAATTTAAAGCCTGCCTGGCAGCTGTAGCCAAGGCCTTGGACAAAAAGTCCCCAAGGTGCCAAACACGTTTCCAGTAAGTCTTTCTCTGTCCAAGTTTCTGTATTATACAGCTTGCAAACAGAGATACTGCCTTTCAGACAAAAAAAAGGCTACGTTATGATATGGCATGCAGTATGTCTGATTTATACCATCCTGTGACTTGAATGCAAAGCCATCCCCTTTTTCTTATATCTTATATTTGTACTGAAACAGCTTAGTGGTGCTACTGCAGAACAAGATTACTCCTGAGGTGGTAAGCTGGGCCTCATAAAACATTCCGAGCCTGTTTAAATGTGCATTGTGGGATGCTGGGAGGGATGATTCTTCATCTTGGGCAACAGGTTTTGCTTTTACAAGTCTTAAAGTGGTCAAAAAAATCATTCAAAATGTCCAGTGATGGGAGTAATATATTACAATAAGTAATCTATTACTGTAATATATTACAATTTCTAGTAACTAGTAATATAAATAGTTAATGTTTGAAAATAGTAACAAGTAATAGTAATATATTACTTTTTTTAGTAACTAGTGACTTAAATGCAAGTTACTTTTTCTTAAACCAGTGATTCTCAACATGGGTAATATAGCTTCCTAAAGAGTGATGTAACTTCTGGGGTCCCTATATAGTATTGATAGTAATCAGATGTTAGGAGGTAATAGACACTTTGAAGTACCAATTTGGATAAAAAATTACAACATAATGTTGGCACAACTCATAGCACATAGCATTCATAACAGATCATTAGAATTAGCCTGGAGCAAAATTGACTTTATTTTTTATTAGCACTGCAAGGAGGTGAAAGCTAATGATGACTAGATTCCAGCCCTGCTTTGGTACTCTCACCCACTAAAACATCCCCTAACACTAGAACAATTCTAGCCTGCCTGGAGATCATATCCTTACCTTGCAGTATAATAAATGGCATTGGTTCTTCATAACACCATCAGTCAGAATCAAACTCCTCAGTTGAGCACCTGATACCCAACCCACTGCACATGATTAGGACTTCAAGTGTATCTATGATCAATCAAATTTTGTCTTAATATTTTATGCTCTATTTAAAATTTTCAGGTTTCGATCTTTAGTTGCTGAAACTAGACAAAATGTGATAGGTTTTTATAGGTCTTGTGCTGCTGGCTGATTTGGTTCATTATCTGTGATTAACTATAAAGATTAGTCGTCTTCTCCTTTCAGCTGTGCCCGTTAGGGATCACCATGGTGGATCATCAGTCTGCACTCTGCAGAACAAGTGGCAGTGGAGTTTTACATTATTGAGTTGCCAGCCCAGTTCTTCAAAAGGCACATGCATGCGCACACACACCTAAAGCCCAATTTAGAATGTTTGATCCACCTGCAGCATGTCTTGGGAATGTGGGAGGAAACCGGAACACCCTAAGGAAACCCACTCGAACACAGGGAGTGTAGATCATAGTGTGTGTTGTACTTTTAAAGCCACTGTAGTTCATGGGCACATGCATAAACAGCACTGAGCACGTGCAAGCAGAGTGCCATTTTGTGTAATGCAAGCAGAGTGCCATTTTGTGTAAGCAGCTGGAGTGAAAGCATGTATGTGTGTAACAGTCAGTCAGCTAGTTCATTTAAGTTTTATGTTCCAGTCATCCATCCTGATGTGTTTGTGTGTAATAAATATCTTAAATGAACACCAAAGCCTCATCTTATTTGAATATACAAGATGAGTGACATGTTGTCAGAATGGGATCCGAAGTCAAATCTTCTTAAAACCATGAGGCGCACAGTCAGAAATGGAGAAGTATACAAGAGTGGTTCAAACAAGTCAGAAAATATTTCCAAGTTCTTAAATTCATTTAAATGATTTTTCCCCTCAATGAATATAAAACAAAGCATTCCAAACCAATTACCGAATAAACAAAATGTTCAAAATTGTGACATATTGAAAAAAGTACTTGAAATAATTATGAAAACATTTTGAAACAATATAAGAATTGTATAAAATGTTCAAAAAAAAGAGAACTATTTTTTTCACAATGTACTACTTTTCCGCATTAACTAAAGCGATTCAAAGTAACTAAACTGTGCAACGTGTTGGCAGTGTGCGTGTAGTATTACAGTACAGTCTTTTCAGAGAGTCTGTTGTACAGCTGAATATAATTACAAGTACCTGGTGTTTGTTTGACACTTATTTGGCATGGCAGAGCGATTTCACAGACCTGATCTGCTTGTGTTTGATAATATTGCTGAAAATTGGAGTGCGTTTGAGCAAGAATATATTTTCATATAGGCTGCTTTTTATGATAAAGATGCACATACAAAAGCATTTATTCTGCTCAGTTTAGCTGCACCTACTGTTTATGCAGAAAAGGGGAAAGACTGCCATACTATGGTACAGGCTGAAACATAGGAAGACTCGGAGTGCTTAAAATGTAAATTTAGAGAAATGTGCAACCCTCAAACGAATATTACAGTGGAAAGGTGTTATTTTACACAAGAGATCAAAAGCCTGGTGAAACTTTTGCAGCATATATAACTGACTTGAGAAAAGTCAAAAACGTGCAGATTTTGGTGATCTGAGAGATGAGCTGATAAAAGACAAGCTTGTGTGTGGTGTTAATAATGATGCAGTGAGAAAGATTCTGCTTTGAGACAGTGATTAACTAAGCAAAACCATAGAGATTTGCAGATATATGATCTTATAGAAAAGTATACTAATATGCTTACAAATGATAAGAACATGCTTTCAGCTTCTTCCAGTATGAATGTTGATGGTATGCAGCACACTACGGCTGACATTTGGACCAATCAGCATCGTAGTTTCTTTGGTGTCACCACCCACTGATGCCACACTTCAAAGAAAGTCTGCTGCTTTGTCATGCTGCAGATTACAGGGGAGGCATACATATGATCTCATAGAATCAACTCTCGAGAGCATTCCCATCAAGTACAAGATAGATCAAAAGCTGTGTGCAACAATTACTGACAATGGCAGCAATTTTGTAAAGGCTGTCGCTGTCTTCTTGTGAGAGATCTCAGACTACAAGCATTCTGTCCCATGAGGAGGATTATGATGGTGAAGTGATTTACAACAGCGTGACAGCTGTGCTGAGTCAGTCAGGGCAAAGCGAGAACACCTAGTCAATGTCTCCCCATCTGAGATATGCAGCACACACATTGAATCTAGTTGCCCTACAAGACGCTGAATCTGCTTGTAATAATGCACAGTATAAAAAGATCATGTGAAGCACCATGGCCAAATGCTAGGTTGCTTGGAACAAGGCTAGTCACAGCACCCAAGTTGCTGAGGTGGCTCCAAATAAGTGTGATCTGGCATTGATTATTCTCAATGCAACACAATAACATTCCACTTTCTAACCAATGAAGAGAATTCACCTCATTGCAACTCAGGGTGAGGGCTTGCTGAATGAGATATGTGAACAGATTGGAATAGCCATCTTCAGGCCTGCAGAAATTACCTTTGTTGTTGAGTTTGTGCAAGCAATGCAGCCCCTTGCAATGGCTCTGGACATCCTGCAATCAGAGCTGAAAAGCTTCATGGAAATCCTGATCCTCACCAATATGTGCATGAAAAACAAGTTGTCTGAAGTCAGGCAGTCTGTGAAGCTTGCTGTGCTGCAGGTTGATGCTCTTCTTAAAGGCATTGAGGCTCGGTTCAATCTTCTGGAGCATGAAGAACTCATTCTGGCTAGCATAGTGCATCCACAGTTCTGTTTGTGATGGATGGACAGTGAAGAGCAGAAACTCAGAGGCAAGGCACTGCCTCTTGATGCCATGCAGAAAATGGATGAACCTGCACATTGGTCATCTGAAGCATCTGCATTAACTGCCAAAGACAGCTTCTTCAGCTTCAAAGAGTCAATGCCAGCCAACTTCAGTACATCTTCTCAGATGGATATATATCTGGCTGGGTCCATGTCAGATCCACAAAAACCCACATTACCGATGACCGGATCACCAAGACAAGATCACTGACTCAACACATCCTCGACAATGGTGAGTAATGCGGAATGGGATGTATTCCCATTTCCACAATGTGGTGTGATATCGGAGTTGGTATATTTAGGTGGGGGGGTGTGGGGGCTTGACCCCCATATGGGGGGTGCAGGGTGGCTTGCCCCCCTGCTATACACATTTCTGTTTTTTTTTTTTTTTTTTAACTGTATTATGGGAACGGGAATAGATTCTGCTCCGTAATACATATACATACCTTTGTCTGGGATATGTTGTATGGACGATCTCGTCTCTGTGATCCGGTCGGTAATGTGGGTTTTCATGGATCCGACATGGATCCATCTGGCTGACCCTTCCAGACAAATATCTTCTCTCAACAGTTGGCCTATAGTCAAGAAGATATTTCTGAACACTAATACAGCTCTGCCAGCTAGTGCATCTGTTGAATGCCTGTTCAGTCTTGGTGGACAAGTGCTGACTGCAAGAAGAAACGGACTCCCTGACGAACACTTGGAAAAGTTGCTCCTTCTTCGAGCCAACAGAAATGTGTAGTCATTGTGAATAGTTATATAAAGTGATATTTTGATTGACGTTGTTGTGTCAACAGTCTTGTTAGAACTACATGACAATTTCTGTAAGTGTTTTCTGCATCCTCAGCATTAGTTTTAGCAGATTAGCCTAATGTACATTGTTGAAAATGTGATGGGCTGTAACTTGTTATGGGTCTTGTGTCGCTGGCTGTGTACTTTGGTTTAAGTATTAAATTGTGACTCTAACTATAAAGACTAGTCTGTGGGACTTTGTAAACTGTAAAATGCTATTCATCATTATAGTAAGACTGTGTATACAACTTTTAATGCACTCGTATTCATGTGCAGTAAGCATGTATTCCTCACACACAAGTATGTGAGTAAATCTGAACATGAGAATTGATAAACTATACTTATGTAAAAGTAACTCAACAGTAACTAGTTACTTTAGTTAGTAACTAGTAATATATTACTTTTTTTAGAAAAATAATAAGTAATAGTAACATTACTTTCACTTAAAAGTAACTAGTAATAGTAACTTATTACAAGTAACTACCACAACACTGAAAATGTCCCCATTTCACTTCTTGTCTTTATCATCTAGTTGCAAATTATTTTTCTTCTGATGAATACAGCAAGTCAAATTTTAATAAAATTTTTTGGCTATATTATCACTTTCCGTTTACCTATACCTCAGTCTTCTGTGAGATCAGTTGGACATGCACATCCTATTTAAATGTCAAGTAGCCACCTCACATTTGTGGTGTTCCATTCCATTCGGATACTGTTTCATTTGATAAATGGCTCTTATCTAATGAAGACTTCCCATTTAAGTAGGCAGGGACTATTTATTTGCCTTCAAGCTGAAGTTCTATACAGGGAACTGTATCTTTATCTAATGGCTACACAGCAGTTTATTCTCATAGGGCACACAGGCAGCTTAGTTTGTGTGATTTATGGCACGGAAAGCTGGAACAACACTCCCATATTCAAAGTTCTGTCCCAGCTAGTTATTGCCAGTGCTTATCTAGAAGTGTTGAAGCAGTCAAGTGTCGTATTTCACAGAAATACTCCATGCAAAGAAATATGGGAAGAAGAGAAGAACCTCGTTCAGTTCTTACCAGGTTCATAAACTTTTCATTGTTACCATAACTCTATAATTTTTAATTCGGTCTCTTCATTTGATTGCAACATTCCAAGGTTTGCCTTGGTTATAGGCTAGGTTACCTTATATTCTGCTCTGTATTTCTTTCACTCTCTCTCATGTGGAAAACTGGATACAGACTCTTAGTTACAGCCAACTAACCAACAATTTATTCACTTATTTTAATGCAATGTAATAGAATTTCATTTATGTATTTGTATAGTCTGCCTGTCATGAGCAACAAGCCCCCCTTTGTCACCCTTGTGACCTATTCTGTCTCATTCTGATTAACCACAGCCACAGTAATTGCTGAGATGCAAGCTAATGTGTGCTGCCATCCTTTGGTGATTCAGAATTGCTCTTATTTTTCACCTATACCCAACACCGAATAGAGCTTCACATGCAATAATGTTAGTAAAGTACATGTGTGCTTGTTTAGACATCCCCCCCCCCAACACACACACACACACACACACACACACACACACACACACACACACACACACACACACACACACACACACACACACACACACACACACACACAGGACAATCTTCTGTTTCGCAATTCATATCTGTGGCAGGCCTAAAGCTACCGGACACCTACTCTTGGATGTAACCATGGCCAGGAACCTTCCACCACCCTCACCAAGATGAGCAAAATGGCATTTTTGTAACTCATTTCCACCCCATTGCACTCATCAGTGACTGGTATGCTATTTTAACTGGGGTTTCCCCAAGTTACAGTTAGGGGTTCAGCATTCTGTACCACAGAGTTGGACAGAACTCACATCTCCAAGGAGGTTGCGGCAGTTGGTATGCCCAGTTCTGCAACTTATTATTTTCCTAAAGTCACTTGGCACATCCCAGTTCTGCAGCTCATTTCCCCTAATGTTACTTAGTACACTTCAGTTCTGCAGTTTATTCTCTGTCAGTAAAACAGGAAACTAAAGGAAAGAATAGGTAATCACTTAGCAGAAATACGTAGTTCCATAGAAACAAATGCGTTATTTAAACATGTTAAAGGGACGGATGATAAACATCATTCTAAATTTCTAATTTTACAAGTTATTTATGAAAATGGAGAAGGAGATATAAAAAATGAAACTGAAAAGGAAGAGAATAAATGGATTATTAGATTTAGGGCACAGAGACATCCAGGTTTAAGTGATACATTTACTATTAAACCAGTTTTAACGGAGTTAAGGAATAAAGTAAGGTAGATGTCTCTAAGTCTTGAATTAAGTAATTAGTAGTCACATGATTTCTATCTTGATGATTTTAAATTAGTATATAAGGACTTATCCTGTTTGTTATAGCCATTTATCTGAAGAAGCTATTTTAGTGAAAGTGCAACTTGCAGTGTTTTATTAAGCAGTTAAGTTTTATTAAAGTTATTTGATGCTGGTATTTGTGGCTCTGGATTACTTTGTTGTTTTTACTGACTTGGCATTTTATAGTTTATCTGGTTTTATCATAGTGGTATAAATTATTTATACTTGTTTATTCTCTAATGTCACTTGGTATGTCCCACTACTACAGTTTATTATTTCGTTAAGGCCTCTTTGGTGAAAGGGGAGGGGGGTTCACAAAGCTTACCTAGTGAAACAGTTCCTACCACTGAGTTTCTATTTTATTCTTACTCTAATATAATGTACTACATCTAGTTAGCTTTTCGTTAACACAAGCCATTACCTGCTGCTACAAATCCCAAAGTAATCCTAGAGTCCTTTGCAGCTGACATTACAATGCCCCCACCCCACGAAGTGTGACGTTTTGCTTATAATAGCAATGATCCTTGAATTCATGGCCCTGCTGTTCTCCTTGAGCTAAATATTGCCATGCAAGACATCAGCATTTAGATAAAATGTGCCGTTGGCTGCCAACTATACCACTGCTGGCTAGGGTAGTGATATCAGGTGAGGGAATTCTGATATCTGTAGCAGCAAATAATATAAAATAAGAAACTGCAGGCAGTGCAAAACATTATGCACAGAAATTAACTTGTGTATCCTATAATCTGCACAAAGAGCACAGAAAGGATAAGTTACTGCCCTGAGCATTCCACCCTTTGACTATTTTCATTCATAAAAGTTCTCAAATGGTATTCCTTTAAAATAAAATAGTTTCCTGTCTTTGTTTAATGCACAGAACTTGAACTGCATTAAAGCAAATACAACTTAAAAAGAAAAAAAAATAAACAGCATAGCAGACTCCATCAAGGAATCACCACTAGTGAATTTAAGCAGAGAATGAAGTTTTGCACCCCAGTGCACAACAAAACAAAAATTAGTTCAATATTTGTGTGCATATTTGTGTTTCGTTTGGCTTTTTGAATGACTGGTGTGCAGTAGCCCAATGATCAGCTTAAGGTTACTGTACAAATGCATTACTACTGAAAGCAATCGGGAAACGCAGAGCATTCATGGAGGAATTAGGACTGCTGATTTCTCCATGCTGCCGCCAACACTGTGAAGACAGTTCCATCGATGACAGCCTAGTACCAATCTCAGGCAAATTGGCTATTGTAGAGGGCACAATAAATGGTATTCAAAGTAACTCCTACATTTTGGGAACAACTTAAAAACATGAAGGTTAAAATGTTATTTATTTGCAATTTAACAGAGGTAGGCCCTTTTCATATTTTCCCAGATTACAGGACAATATAATAAATAGTGGACAGATAAAAAAAAATAAACAAATAATGTACTAGGTTTACAACCACTAGAACCTTTTTACACCCAGCCATGCATCCCAAATCACCACATCACAGTGGCTTCAGAGATGTAACACTGACAAACAGGGGACTGGGAGATGAACCATTTCATGCTGTCTGTGCCTGATGTTATTCATGTTACACTCGAACATCTACATTTATGGTAAGTGTACACAATTGTACTTTACAGACATAGGTGCCAAACCAGGTGGGGGGAGGATTTCCTGTTCCCCATTCAATTGTCCAAGTTACACTTGAATAGGGTTAAGGAGGAACTCTGTTTCACATGGATGGTGAGCCTGTTACAGGGAAGGGCTAGTATCTGGGAAACACACCTGTTTCTTAAGCAGGTCCTATTTATATCACAGGCAAGGTTTAAGTATTTAGAATGAATATTTCAGGTATTGTTTGTTTTTGAGGATATGCAGGAGGTACATCAGAGTGGGGTCCAAAGATAACTTGTATGCCAGGCAAAGATCTCCTTTCAACAGTCTGTAGGAGACCGATTACAGGCATTGGGCTTTGAGGGGGTCTACACACAACATGTTATTTACACCCTATATTCTTCTAGTGAGGAATCTCTGTGGATGTTCCAATTGTTGGATGTGTCTGGTTAGGTACATACTAAAGGGGACAGTGTACTTAAGTCTGATGAATGCTGAATACAATGGTACAATGAACTCCTTGGACACAGACTATATATATATATATATATATATATATATATATATATATATATATATATATATGTGTGTGTGTGTGTGTGTGTGTGTATATATATATATATATATATATATATATATACACACACACACATATATACACATATACACACACACACACACACAAATACCCTATTATCATATACCCCCAAGTAGAAAACTGAGATGAAGTATCATCTTGTTAGTGGTACTGTTAGGAAAAGGGCTTTTAGCAACATAATATGTAGGGTTAGGGACAGGGGTAGGGTTAGTAAACTTTCAGGAATGAATGCCTAATTTAAATTATATTACTTTTAAACTGCACTCACTCCATTTGTAAATAATATTGTAATTTCATGTTTTGATAGACGGGTATTGTTCAAGCTTGAAGAACTATTGTTATATACAAATGTTACTTGTCATTTAAATTTAAAACACAATGAAAAAATCTTTCCAAGTTAATATTGACTAAAGAAATTATAATTAAACAGGTACTGAATAAGAGAATGCAGGAAGAATTGAAACAGACAGCAAATTGTATACATACATACATACATACACACACACAGCAAATTGTATAAACACAGTGATTTTATATATATATATATATATACATACATATATATATATATATATATATATATATATATATACATACATATATCTATATATATATATATATATACATATATATATATATATATATATATATATATATATATATCTATATATAAATATATACTCAACATGTAAAATGGTCACCACAAAGAAAGATAAATGAAAACCCTCAACATATCAGAACATTAATTTCAATGATGAGATATAAACCTAAACCCAATAAATCAAAAAAGGGAAACAGATTCCTTTTTCAGTCTAAAACCCATTCACCCTACCAAATCATTCAGACTAAATTTGTCTGAATATAGTGGTGTTATGGAAAGCAATTTTCTAAGGTAAGGTGTAGAGCTAGGGTTAGCATGCATTCCTAAAGTGGGTGGGTGGGGGTTGTATATTATGCCAGGCATTAAGTAAATGAAGAGGGAGTGTTAAACTGTTATTTCTTTTATGGTCCATCTTATGGAGGTCAGACGCATATGTTGGAAGAACCATTCACAAATTCAGGGATCACTAGTGTCACACACTAAAAAAAAAAAATGTATACTGTATGTACGACTGTTTTACAGCAAAAGCTTTCCATTCCAATATTTCACTCAACGTTCCCAGAAGACTACAGCTTTTTAATTTCTGCATCCATCAGTTCCATCTGTACATTCACTTAGAATGTGAATGCTCAGAATTACTGCTTACTTTTGGAATTCATTTTTTTAATTCTTTCTGGACTGTATTTGCCATTTTATAAACACATTGTAATAAGTCTTTCCTTTTTCATCTACAAACAATGCCTATATTTAATTGCTTTACAAGGACTAAAAGGCATATTACTTGTGCAAACTCTCTCTCCATTCATTTCCTGTTTCAACCAGAACTGCTAGCTTTCCTATTATGTACAGGCTAAGCTGATCCCTTAGCTTTGAGAGACACCACTAAAGTAAGCAGTATCTAGCACAGTTTCCCGAAAAAAGTGTTTTGTCTCTAAAACTGGCCCAGTTCAGGGGTGTGCATCATAGGTCACTATAGCTTGCTTGTGTGGGGGCTGGTTGTGGACAGTGTAGCTCCTTATGTATTTAACGTGATACACAACCAAACCTCAGTGATGTGCACAAAAGGTTGCCGCAGCAAGTCTAGGGCAGTGTCCTTTGAACAACAAGCTGGAATACATTAAGATCAGTTTTTCCACTTTCCCCACAATCAGTAATCACACAGTTATACAGGTAGTTATCTTTTTACAGCAGGGATAAGGTGGTATGCTAACAACAAACAGAGCTATATCACTGTGACCATTTGTCTTTCATTGTAGTCCAAGTATAAGAGGGTCACACAAAGTGCATGTCCATTGGATGC
The DNA here is from genome assembly GCF_019279795.1 of Protopterus annectens. Classification (NCBI taxonomy): domain Eukaryota; kingdom Metazoa; phylum Chordata; order Ceratodontiformes; family Protopteridae; genus Protopterus; species Protopterus annectens. Next base: position 1,011,004,182 of record NC_056743.1, on the reverse strand, counting down.
ATGGGGTGAGGGCAGAATCAGTGTGAAATGCATGACTGTGGCCATTTGTCTTTCATTGTAGTCCAAGTATAAGAGGGTCACACAAAGTGCATGTCCATTGGATGCATGGGGTGAGGGCAGAATCAGTGTGAAATGCATGACTGTGGCCATTTGTCTTTCATTGTAGTCCAAGTATAAGAGGGGCACACAAAGTGTATGTCCATTGGATGCATGGGGTAAGGGCAGAATCAGTGTGAAATGCATGACTGTGACCATTTGTCTTTCATTGTAGTCCAAGTATAAGAGGGTCACACAAAGTGCATGTCCATTGGATGCATGGGGTGAGGGCAGAATCAGTGTGAAATGCATGACTGTGGCCATTTGTTCTTTCACTTTTATCTCAATCAAACACCAGAGAGGTTCAAAGAAGGGTACTTTTTTTGTGGGGTTGGGTTGGGAAGCAGACACTATTCCCATATATGATTTAGGTATCTGCATTTGTCTTCTCAGTTTATTGGTAACTACTGTTCTGTCAGCTTTGAACATTAAACCTTGGACAGAATTTTCTTTCCACGGAAAAAAAAAAAAGTAAAACCAAATTGATTTCCTTACTCGTGATTTTTGTTTAGTTCATCGTTGAATCAAAGGGTTGGAAAAATACAAAACACACCTCAGACATCTAGACGGCACAGCCCTCCTACTTAATTCAGTTATTTCCTCCAGTGTTACTAAAGTGCGTTTTGGCCAGGTAAGGTGCATTGAAATGATGCAGGAAAAGCTGAAGAATAAGACCGCATACAAATGAAAATCAAATAGAAATACATGGAAAAACAAGAAAAGTAATTTATTTGGATGATTTATGGAGTCCAGGATGGGGGGGGGGGGGGGATACACATGATGTATGCAGGTGGAGGGGTTACATGGATTCCTTTCTCTAAGACTCCATTTTTTCTAAGGCCAGCTCAGCAAGATTAAAGAAAGTAACAAAATTTCATGTGGTGTACACCAAGTTGTTCACACAAATATAACATTGTATGCACCAAGTCATTCACACAAATTTAGTGAGGTATGTATTAAGTTATCTAAGTGATATAATTATTGTCGCTCGTCCCTCCCTAATATAGATAACAAGCAGGCGGGGTATTTCGTTTAGATACTTTAATACGTAGAAACACATCAGGCTGGATAGCAGCGGCATAAAATATAAATGAACTGGTTAACAGACAGACCTTACATACATACAAGCTTACATCTCAACAGCTTACTACAAAATGGCAGTCAGAATGTGTTACCAGATGATTGAAAAATAAATAGCCCACAGGGCTTCTTAAACTAGCCCAAAAATAGCCCAACGGTTTGGCACAAAGTGAAAGCAAAATGCGCAAGACATCCTCCAGAATAAAAAAGTATCAGATACAGCAAAAACAATTAAGCATGGTAAGACTACATAACATTACCAGCCTTTTACACCTCAAGCAAACATATGCACCTCAAACAAACATATTTCATAGACATGAAAAATATTTTAATGGGTGCTGAGACTACAGTAAATGTCAACTTCTAAATCTATAAAGTAATGTTTGATACAGATATGCTACAATGATTAATGATTCCAACACTATTTCTTAAGTGCTTTATACTTCTGCAGCACAACATTTAAAACACACATTGTGGCAGCTTACACACTTGGCATAAACTACACTATTACATCCGTTGTCCATATAATGGATCAAATCATAAAATGCAGATGCAAGTCATCTACCTTGAGAATAGGTACAAGAATCTTTTCCCCTGCATAAGATTTGAAGTTCTGGCTTGTTTACAACAATGTGCGTTATCATAAGATCAGGAGCCAACATTGCATGGCATTACTTTTAATGCATATGATGAACAAAGTTGAATGGAATGACATATGCATTTGATGTGAACAATAACTGGGTTGACTTCCCGGAATCTGGTTATGACTGAATTGACATTGTCGGACATTGTATTGCAGCCATCTGTAGCCAGCCCCATGCACTTGGAAAGTGACAGTTTTTTATCAGTCAGAAACTTTATAAGTGCATTGAAAACTGCTTCTACTGTTCCTGATTCCAACACTATCAAACCCAGAAATGATGAAACAATTTTACTTAACTTTGTGCTGTAGTAGAGCATGATAACACACAGCTGCTTCTCTGTCATGTCAGTACTCTCGTCTGTTATAAGTGAATATGGCACATTTGTCAAGTCTTCGAGTAAATCAGCATGAATTGATGGTCCAGTAACACGTTTGATTAATGCTGTGCATTTAGTTCGGTGAATTGCCAGGTCTTTACCCGAAATATCATGAACTAGTTCTCCTAGATGATCGATAATGTGAATGCTTTAATGGCAAGCAATTTGTGGAGCCAATTTCAGTTCTGCCTTTTTCACACTGTTGTCAATCATTATGGATTGGCAGCCAACATCAAACAGACTGTGCATTTTGGAAAAAGGTGCTGCATTTCGTTTGTGTTTTTCAGTTGAAGCATGGGACATTAAATCGCCCTTGTGTGCACGCATTTCACACTGACAGTATTTGCAGTAAGCTTTCGTGTCATCTCCATGAACTTTCTGTATCCAATTTTTCAAACTGGCCTCCTGTTCCCATTTGGGGCTATAATGTTTCATGGATTTTGACCACTTACCCATTATTGACCCTACTAAACTGATTGACAGGTAGGTGATCCGGTGAACAAGCAAAATTGATAGGTAGAAAAGGGTGAGGAGAACCATGCTGTGGAAGTATGAAAACTTCTGGGTCAGATCAGGTGATCGGCAAATTGCCGAAAATTAGTGCCATTTATACAGAAAAAAAAACAGGCACATTATCAAAAGTAAATTAAAATTACACAACAACTAAAAATCTATAGATTCTATACATATGCAGCTAACAACCAGAATTTACAAACCAATTTTCTGTTCCACTAAAAAACCCTACCACATTAAGCACTTCTGGCTCTCCCTATGTCTTTACTACGCAATTCACATTTGAAAGCCTCTTTAAATTATTTTAAGCAGTCAATAATAATACCGGGAGGCCACACGGAAGTCCTTACTGTCACTGTGCATTATACATCAAGAAGTGACCTAACGTCTACATTCATCTTCCTCTTGTGTAGAGGCTGAGCACACACAACTTATTACAACCATGTGCTTACAGCCAACCTAATACCCAAACCACATCACTAAGACTGCTTGCTCAATTGTTTCTGCTAAAATGCACCTCGTATCACCTATGCAACAACAAAATTCATTAAAATCTAAATCGGGACATAGTACAACTTTTCTATAGGCTAAACACGAAGTTAAGAGTGACAGCAAGTGAAGGGCATCTTCTCAGTGACTGCAACTATGGAATATCCTACATTTACTTGTCTCAACAAAAAACTTTACTTCAGATACAGCAAGCCTCAATTTCGCAAAGTCTAATATAAGACAGCGACAACTGCACAGTGTTAACCGAGGGATCGTAATAGCACAGTATTCGAATAGCACCATATTTCATTCTATGCAAAGCTAAAGATGCACAATAGCAAGTCAGCAAACTCCACTTGTCATGCATGGCCATGCAAATATGAGAAATGCATATGTGCTTTCACTGCCCAGAAACAAGGTTCAAACACAAAATGTATTTTTTACCTTAAAAAGCGTTTTCCAAATGGAGAACTCACAATTCGTGTAACTGTCAACACCACTCCCTTTTTAAATTACATTACTGAAATCCTGCTGTCCATAAACCGGTCATCTCAGTACCAATCAGCATACACATTTTAAATAAGAGTTGGAAAAAAATGATCTCGGAATATCATAACAGTTGACAGTTATTTTTCTTCATTGCTGCATGCATTAAGGCCACTATAACAGCTAGAGAAATAAATATAATGTGATCGAAACAGTTCTGATACATCCTGCTAACTCAACACTTCTACTGAGAAAGTGAAGGGTTTGCAAATTGCAACCAACAACTGTATGAGAATGAGCTCTAAAGTAAATGCGTTCATCTCCATGCCAGCCAGTTAATCTTTTCCACAGCAAGTCAGCAACAGATCTTCCATTCCGAGAGCGTAGTGGTTAGGTCCTAAGAGTGCAAAGGAAAATAGCCCAAAAAATGCACACAATGCAAAAAAAGTAGCCCAAAAACCCGCAACCCACCCAAGCCCGATTTTTCACACCCAGTGATGTCAAAAGTAGCCCAATTGGGCATGAAACGCATCCAGCTGGCAACATCAGGTCACTTGCATGTGCTCAGTATTTATACACCTGTACAAGCCCTTGGATAGCTTCTTAAAGATACATACACACACATTGATCTACATCCTCCCTCTTAAAGTTTGTCCTTAGTAAAACAACATTAGAGTTAGACATGCGTTATTATAGACATTAGAAACAAAGCACAATGTTCATGTCCAAGTTGCTGTGCATCTGTTACATGGTCTGAAGATACAACCGGATCTCGTAACATAACAATCTGGACTGAATTTAGGAACAGGGACAGTCTTTTGTGAACAACTCATATCAGGACCTTCTGGATTAGTCACAGTAATGGGAATATTCTCTGGAAATTCCTCTGGAATTGGAACACCGGACAGCTCCCTCTATGTACTGTGGTATAGGCTTGGTCTCAAATATTTCTGATTTTGATTCCACAATGTACAGTCTTGGCTCTGGGCAAATATTCAATCTGCTCATAACTTTGGACGTTTGCATCCTTACCACTTCTTCTTGTAATGGATTGAGTGGTTAGCTGGTCTTATCGTAGCAGGAGTTTTGGGTTAAACGCTTCAGCAGATTAGTTTTCACTGACCTATTGTTCTTCACACATGGAACCAACAATTGACTACTGACTGGTAATGTGGTTCTGGTTTGTCTCGACAGAAGTCTCTTGAGCAGGTGAACCAAGATGTTTGTCACGAGGAAGAGGAATGTTTCCGAGATTCAGGAAAACATCACTATTTTCTCGCTTTGACTTCTCTAGTCACTGTTTTGTGGATTGAACTGCAGGTTCTGCCAAATCATTTGAATGTGTGTACTCAGGACTACTTGTGACATGAGTAAAAGCATCATTTTTTGGCAAATCTTTTGAACGGTTGGCTTGTGAATTGCATGCCATTGTCAGAAATAACTTTGTGCTGACTACAATGAACTGCAAAATGACCATCTTAGTAATGACAATACTGGATGCTATATTAGGGAGTAGGCCAATCTTGAACCAATTAGAATAAGAGTTTACTAATACCAAATAATGTTGACAATTCCACTCGAAGATGTCGGTGGCTACTGTCGACCAAGGTAGTTCAGAAATATGGTTTAGCTAAAGTGGTTCCTTCTGTTGATATGGCTTAGTACTATTACACACGGAACAAGGTAAAAGTGCTCTCTCAATGTCTTGTGACACAGAAGGCCAAAATACTAGTCCTCTCACCCTTCTTTTGTAAGAGTCGGTTCCTGGGTGACCACAATGCAAGATAGTAATGTACTCTTGTTGCAAGGACTTCGGAACAATTACTGTCAGACCTTTCATAAGGATACCATTGTCAGACAAAATCTCATCTCTGTATGGAAAATGAGGTTGCACTTCTTGAGGTAAACTAAATTCCTTTGACGGTCATCCTTGATTAAGTGGTTGAGCCTGTGTAACACTGGATCTGTAACTGTGTGTCCTTTAAGCTCATCAAGATGTATAGAAAAAAAAGTTCTCACTTCCATGACTTCATAATCAAGGTTTTCATTCTCAATCTATTCTGTGGTGTTTCTGGATGATTTGGACAATGTTTCAGCAAGATAAAGAAGTTTACCTTTCTTGTAGACGAGTGAAATTATACTTTTGCAATCTCAGCATCATACGCTGCAGTCTGGCTGGAGCTGAATGCATAGGCTTTCTCAAGATAGTGACTAGAGGTTGGTGGTCTGTTTCAATCTGGATATGTCTACCATAAACATAATCATGAAACTTTGAACATGCAAAAACAATTGCCAAAAGCTCTTTCTTGGTCTGGGAATACTGCAATTCAGTTTGGGTAAGATTTCTCGATACATAGGCAATAAGTTGACCCTCTTGAAGAATGACTGCACCAAGACCAAATTTCGAAGCATCACATGAAAGAGTAACTGGCTTGTGAACATCATTTTATCTGAGAGTTGGTGGACTAGCAATTCTGTGTTTCAGGACATCAAATGCTCTTTGGTGCTGCTCTAACCAAGGCCAGGATACATCTTTACATGCCCGCTCTCTAAGGGGTGCTGAAAGTTGGTTCAAGTCTGGAATTAACTTGCCTAGATAACTAATCTTGCCAAGAAAATGCTGCAAGGCTTGAACATTGTCTGGAGCAGCATCTCGAGAATGGCTGTTTGCTTAGAAGGGTCTGGTTGTAGGCCTGAACTAGTAAATAAATGACCAACATGAGTAACTTCTTGTAGCCTGAATTTGCATTTCTATGGATCGAGCTTAAGATTCACTTGATGTGCATTTTCCAGAACCTGAGGTTTCCGTCATGCTCAGCTTCACCATTACCTATTACTAGTATACACAAGGATACCCAAAAAAAAGTTGCTCCATTGCACGCTCAAAGACTTCACTTGTAGAATTTATCCCAAATGGCATTCTCAAAAATTTGTACCTTCTAAATGGAATACTGAATGTGAGCAATGATTTCTTGTCAAGCTGAATTTGCTAAAATGAACTTTGCATCCAAGATGGAAAAAACAGTGGCATTGAGCATCAGGGCTGCGACTGACTGTGTGCATTGGATGATGAGGTTGTTTTAGCGGTTAGTTCAAATCTTTTGGACCAATACATATTCTGATGTCATCTGAGCTTTTCTTATGAGCTACCGCCATGGAAGATGCCTACTAAGTTGGTTCTGCAATTGGACAAATTACATCTTGTTGCACCATTTTATATAGCTCGGCTTTGACTCTTGTGCTGCATGGCTATTGGAACTTTTTGTGCTGGCCTGATAACTGGACTGACATCTGGGTCTTACTTCATGGAGTACACAACTGGAAGCTTCCCTAGTTTGTTTTCAAAAAGATCAGCACAGGTAGAAAAAAATGTACTGGGCAAAATTAGAGTACTGGTCTTTCAAGTTGACTTGGTGGACTTCCTTATTAAATGAAAGCAGTCCCATCTTCAAACCGTCTCTCAGTCCCAGTAATGACTGGAAGTGCCTTTTGACCACATAAAATAAGTTGTAGCTTGAAAGCATTACTGAGCTTTCGGTTTGAATTTCTTCACCTCCATAAGCAACAAGCTTCACACACCTTGCCAAATCAAATCTTTGTTGCTGCTGACACAACATTGCACTTGTAACCTGTGTCAACTTTGAGCTCTGTGGGTTTTCCATTTATCCGAACAGTACAAAATACTTTATACTTTGTCCATAAATCTACTGCATTGACTGTTTCATAAAGCACTGACACACACCATCCACATAAAGAGTAGGGTTGCAGCTCGCTAATTGATCAACTTGTTTCCTAAAATGTTCCATTTAATAAAAGAATGTGGGCCTTTTGATTTACAAAACTTCTTGAAAGGATTCCATTTATTGCATTTGTGACATTGCTGACCAAAAGCTAAACATTTTCCCTTTTAGATTCATGACTTCCACCACGACAGTTAGCAATGAAACTAGGCCGGAGCCCATGCTTTGAGTTTGCTGACTCACTCATGCTTCACTGAGACTGTGCGAACTCTGGAAAGTTGTGGGGTTTACCAGTGGGTTCTGCAGGGGCTAAAGCTGGTGCCATGTGCTTGGGCCTGTTCCTTTTAACCAAGTGCTCCATACTATCAACATGAACTCTATCACTGTGCCTTCTAGAGCTATTCTCATTTATAAGCATATTTGTGTGCTTTTCTGTGAGCTCATATCTGACAAATCTCAATGGCCTTATTCAAAGTTAAATCACTGTCGCAAAGTAAAATCTCTGTCACAGCATCATCTTTGATACCACACACAAGTCTGGCTTTTATCAACTCATCCCTTAAATCAACAAATCTGCACATTTTAGCCTTATTTCTCAAGTCAGTTATATATGCTGCAAATGTTTCACCAGGCTTTTGATCCCTTGCATAAAATAAGTGCCTTTCCATTGTAACATTTGTCTGGGGGTTATACATTTCTCTAAATTTATGTTTTAAGCACTCTGGGTCCTCCCTTGACTCAGCCGGTACAATATGATGGTTTTCCCCCTCTCCTGTATAGATATCAAGTGTATAAACAAATGAAAGCTCCCTTTCTATGGCTTCTGACCCAGCTAAATTAAGCAGAATAAATCCCTTCGTATGGTCATCTTTATCAGAAAATGCAGCCTGTATGAAAATGTTGTACACTTGCTCAAACACTCTCCAGTTCTCTGCAATATTATTGTCAAACAAGTGCACTGGGTTTTCAAAATGTGTCTGCTATGCCCACAAAATATGCACAAACACACTGAAAATACGTCCCTTGTAATTATGTATCAAACTGTTCTGTGAGCTTGTAATAACATTCAAATGGATAATAAATTCTTCAAAATGTTTTACTTTAAGAAATGTGCTCTGAAATGGCTGTATTTTGTGAAATAACTTTACTGTAATACTGCACAAATATGTGAACACTTTATACACTTATGATAACTGATATCTTTAATTGGAAAAATACATGCTTAGTGAAAATGAGGTTGTTTCCTCTTATTTTATTCATTTTATGCAATTCAGACTTCATTTCAAACATGTTCTGTAGTAATTTGAATATTTTTATCAACATCTGACATACTGACTTATGTGAATATTGTTTAGAGCATTGTGTATGCCTCATTTCATATTTTTCAAATAAGAAATAGTTTTGAGCAAGTTTTAATATCTGAATTTGTTTCTGACATGTTTTGCGAATTATGCATACAGTAGGGATGATTAACTGCTATTCCTGTAGTGCCAACCAGGTGCTCCTTGAACTCAAGTGGAAGAAACTGGAACTCTTTCTGGCAACAAATTAGTTTTGGCCATTCTTCTTCTAACATCATGCCCCTTTAGACATGCTGCTTCTGACACCATGTCACTCATCCCTTTCTAACATAGATGGCAAGCAGGCAGGCTATTTCATTTAGATGCTTTAATACATAGAAACACATCAGGATAGACAGAAGAATCATATTTGGAGGAAGATTTCATCTGAGATCTGAAAAAAGTCTTTAACCTGTAGTTTGTCTTTAAAATACACACTGGAACATCGGGAACATTTAGAATGCTACTTTTGGTACCCTTTTTGCACTGCATTTCAGACATGCATGTCTCTCCTTTGATATATATGTGCTTGTAACATACAGCTCCTTTGAACTTTGGTGGAGATAAACTTCATACAAAAGAACAAAGGAAGATGTTTTATATTTGTTACCTAAATACAGTTAAACATGAAGGCTTAAATGAAGTTATCAACATCAAGGTGCATCTTAAATGTAGACAAATTTTTGATTTTGCGAGCCTGGCTTATTTTCAAGACACTAGTAATCATTTGTGATCACTAGCGTGCGACTGACTGGCTTTTCCTCCAAAGGATAAATTACTGATAAACCAGAGATTTTCCATTTCCCAGTGATAGCATGACCAAGGAGTTGTTGTATACAAGTGTGACACCCGCGCCCTGGCCCAACAATCAAGAAGCCTCAATCCTCACCACTAACACCATTGAGGGGCGTCTCATATAGGAGGGGAAAGGATAACAAAATACACACAGTAAAGTACAATTTCCCTTAAGAGCACACAGAGATCACAGTCAGTCCGGGACTGGTCGCTCCCTTGCTCTTCAGGTCCCCAATAAGACTCCCCACTGGCACAGCTAAAGGGTCCAGATCTCAGCCTAGTGAGCAAGCTAAAACCTCCAGCACCCTCTCTGTCCAACCAGTGCTTCGTGTCCCTGCCCAAGTAGCTCACACACACACACACACACACACACACACACACACACACACACACACACACACACACACACACACACACACACACACACACACACACACACACACACACTCCTGGGGAAGGCTGCCACAGGTTCCATTTGATTTGTTGCGATTTGTTGTGTTTTAGTTCGCTTACAGCTTGCGGCTCTTGTTTTTTAGTTAAAAGCATTTCAAGGTATACTGATGACTCACTGCCATTTTAATCAATGGGGGTATGTAGTGCACTATTTTGAATGTATTTAAGGAAGGGGCGTGTGTTTTTTACTTTGCCTGAAGAAGTCTTGGGACTGCCTGAGACGAAAAGCGCTCAACAATAAACAATTTTAGTTTTCTGCTGCTCAGTGTGGTAACCTGTGTTCGTTCAGTTCGCATTTTGCTTGTGCCAGTTAGGCTCTAGGCACTACCAACTGCTGTACTCTCTCACCTTCTAGCCCTCCCTCAGAGGTCCACTCTCTGTATAATAACCCTTTATCCCAGTATACAGATTCCCCCTTTCCTTGAGAATCAGGTGCCTCCCTAGCTACCTGCCTCAGGCCTTGCAAAGTAGAGTCTGAGAGCTGAGCCTGTCTCAACTCTCTCCTTGTGACCCTTCCCAGCTTCCTTTCCACAGGAAGTCTGGCATCCTCTGACAGTGGTGCCTCAGTATCAGCCTGGGTACTACTACTCACCTCTACCTTTGCAGTCACTCTGTCCAAGGGACCATCAGTACCCCCAAGCAGCTGTGGCTCACCTTCAGTATCACTGATACAGGGTAGCACCCTCCCTGAAGTAACCACCTCACCAGTCCTGGCTGCAAGTATGCAGTCTGTCTGGGTCTCCTCCAGGCTACCAGACTTACCTGCTCGTCTCCCAGCCTGATTGCATGCAACTGCACAAGCACAGGGTACTGCACTATCATTCCCTATCAGGACATCTGCAGGTATATCCTCAAACACACCTACTTGCTGGTTTCCTTTTCTACCCTCCCAGTCAAAGTGAACCCTAGATGAAGGTATTTGGAATGGGATCCCTCTGAAAGCTCTGACTGGAGTAGACTGTCCAGGCAAGTAATGTTCCTCTGGAAACATTGCAGGCTTTACAATGGTTACATCAGAGGCTGTGTCTCTCTTGGCAATGACCTCTTTGCCATTCACTACAAGAGGATATAACCTCTGGTGGTAGTTTGGTACCCTTGTTGTCCCAAGACAACCTACTACTGGTATTTTGTCTTTCCCACTTACTGGCTCCCTCACCTTTTGTTCCCTACCTTGCCTCCATGGACACCTGTATGCCACATGGCCCCACTGGTTATATTCAAAACATTTAACCCTAGCTCCTGGACATGTACCTGGACTAGTGGCTTCCCCTGCTACTGGCAGATTCTGTTGGGGCAGTCTGTGCTGCCCACCATGAGTTCCTTTAGACCCATGAGCAGTACTGGGGGTTCCTTTCCTGTGCAGGGCTGCCCTGCTCACCAGGTATAGGTCTCCCTTCTTCCCCAACTCATCTGAAGTAGCACATTGTCTATCAGCTAACCAGATGCTCAAGTTCTCGGGCAAAGTGCTAAGGGCATGTTCCCTCACCAAAAGGTCTGCCAGCCCTTCAAAAGTGGTCACCTGACATCCACTCACCCACCTATGGAAGTAAGTGCTCAGTTTAGCAAGATATTCACACACTTTCATCTGCCTTGCGTCTATGCTCACAAAACTTTTTCTATGCATTTCAGGTGTTAGCTTAAACAATTCTAACAAGTGATTTTTAACAGCAGTATAATTAAAACATGTAACATCAGACATTTTTGACAAAACATTTACAGCTTTACCATGAAATAAGGGGGTCAGGAACCATAACCAGAGCCTTTGGTCAACACCATACTGTTTGCATACCCTCTCAAACATATGAATGAAACTATCAAAATTATCCCCTCTTTAAACTGCGGAAGAAATGTACAGACCATTCGTGCTTCTGGGGTCCAGTTACTCCCTTCCCCATTACCTCCATGACTCTGGCAAAGAGTCAGCATCTCCTTCTCATGCTGTCTCTGCCTCTCCTTTTCCTCAGCTTCCAGGCATAGCAGTTTCTTATTCTCCTTAGCCTGCAAACATCGCAGTTTCTCCTTGTCCTCACTCTCTAGATACCTTACTCTCTCAGCTGCTTCTAGTTCCAAACTCCTGGCCTCCAACTCAAGTCTCTTTAGCTCCAGATGGATTTTTAAGTCCTCTGCAGAAAGGTTGAGCTGTCCATTCTCTGTGGGCATTATATCTTCACTGCCAGTCCGATTGTCCTCCTAGTTGCTGTTTTGTAATGCAGCTGTAACCAAGGCTGCAGTCAGGTCTGCCTTAGTCAGGTTTCCATGCACCAGTCCCCTAGCCTGGCACATCTCCACCAGCTAGCTCCTTGTTAGCTTTCCGTAGTCCTCTGCTGACATGCTGCATGCTCACCCTGATTAACTAAGCTAAGAAATAAAACAATTGTGATCTGAACTCTTGAGTATTCACTGCATGGCTGATTTAGAGTACAAAACACCTTCAAAGCTCACTGTACACCAGCTACAGGAATTTGCTCTATCCACACCACTACAAGCCAATTAGTATTTGCCAACCAATTAATATGTGGTGTGGATTTCCCACCACTGCCAAACAATTAATACCCGATGCCCGTGCCCTGGCCGAGCAATCAAGGAGCCTCAATCCTCACCACAAACACAAGTAAGGGGTGTCTCATATAGGAGGAAAGAATAACAAATGCACACAGTAAAGTGCAATTTCCCTTAAGAGCACACAGAGATCACAGTCAGTCCGGGGCTGATCGCTCCCTTGCTCTCCAGGTCCCCAACAAGACCCCCCCACCATTGGCACAGCTATATGGTCCAGGTCTCAGCCTAGTGGGCAAGCTAAAACCTCCAGCACCCTCTCTGTCCAACCAGTGCTTCAGGTCCCTGCCCAAGTAGCTGACACACTTTGAAAAGCATTTATACAACCATACAGACACTCTTGGAGCAGTCTGGCACAGGTTTTCCAGCTGTGCCCCTTTTTCCCAGACTATACAGTAGTGCCAGCTGCCACCACCCACTAATATTTATCAGCTACTCAAATGCCCTTAAAAGGGTGTCCAATTACTGTGCAATATTATTATCCAATTGGTAGTATAGCCCAGGGCTAAAGCTATTGAAGTGGCTTTGTACAATTTTACCAAAGGCATGCAAGTACTCTAAAGAGCTTAGATTATCTCTACAAAAACAGCCACAGTTGAAAGGGTTTAAAAATATTTAATAACAAATAGTCAAAACACAAGACAATACTTTTTACTACACAGTGCTAGTCAAGAGTTCAGAGATCACAGAGAAATACTTAAAATAATTCAGTAGTACAGTTCTGACATCACAGAAAAACACAGTCTAATCTTTCTAGTTTTTAGCTATTTCTAAGAGAAAACACAAGTCTAAGATAAACTTGCATATAGAGCAAGACAGACAGTGCTGGTGAATTGGATGGTAAAGACAAAAAATGCTTAATGCTCTCTGATTCTCTCTGTTTTTAAAATCACATTCCTGGTTCACATTACATAATTTTTCACACTTCCCTGGGTTCGCAGGCTAACAGAAACTACATTTACATTCTTCACCTCTGGGCAGAAACCAGAGTAATAAAGGACATTTATGCATGCAAATTCTGGCCATTAACTCTGGCCTTAAAAACAATAGGCAGGATGCCTCACTCTAGACTTACTGTCTCCGAGCTTTAACATCAAAGGGTCACTACATGCTTTACTTGGTCAGTAGAGTGCACTGTTACATTTTTTTCAGTTCCACATGTAACACTATTTTTACCATTTAAGACAACAAGCCTGTGGTTTACATTAATATTTACAGATGACAGAATTATCTCCAAAATTCTATCTGGCTAGGCTGGCAGCCTTCATCTGTCTTCACCCAATCTTCACAACAAGTAGCGGTGGTATGATGGGGTGTAGCCCATTGCATATCAGGGGGTACAGTGATGCATGATCCCTTGCAAAAACGCTTTTCTGTGATTTTTTATTCCTGAATGCAGTTCATATTTGGAAGCTGTTGCTCATTTAGCATTACATTTATGTGAGGCAATCATAAATAATTCAAAAACATGTTAGGGAGCTTTTAATTTCTTTACTTGGAATGCCTAATCCAGTTCCACATAAATTAAGTTTTCAATATCTATATGCTGCTATCAGTAAAATACATAAATATTTCACTAGCTTTGTATTAAGTAGATCAGCACAGTATTTCTCAAATCATGAATCCATCCTCCCTGGAGAGGCCCAAGCGGGCAAATCTGAAATTCTGAAAATGTTGTGCATTTAAAGCATGGTAATGCTTTTCTGTGAGATCAGGTTAAAAGGTGAATAGTAGTCAGATATATGTGCATGGCTGCAAATTAACAATAAAAGAATAATGCATTAAGTGTAGTCTGGGCTATTTCTACTGAACGAGGAAACCCAGACTACTTTTTCTGATACATAGTGGAGGTTTAGGGATATTTCTATAATTTGAGGGAGACACAGTGTGACAGAGTCTTATAACCTATGCATTAGCATATTGCCAATGAATAATGCTAGCTAATCAGTTATTTTGTGGCAACTGTGTGCTGTAATAAGGATGGTTGTTTTTTGAGTTTTAATTCCATGAAGGGTATATACAGCTTGCACAGTGGTTGTGAATTTTTTTGGCATTACTCTCCTACAATCACCAGTTAGCTTCAAGTTTTACAGTGATGAGTGCTGGAGTTTCTCTTTTAGAGATTGTAATTTAGTTTCTGAATGTCCAGACTATCAAAAGGGACCAAATGTCAGTTAAACTGTGCAGTATGTAGCTTAAGACAAAGGCAAGAATACACAATTAGGTAGCAATTCATAAAACTATATAGTCCTATGGGCAAGGAGGTAAAGGGTACAGACAAAAGGGGTATTCAAATGACCTCAATGATATGCAAATAAAGCACAGTCAATAATTGTACAATGACATGCAAATCAGGGTTAGTGAAAGGTGGTTGCAATTCATAGTCATCAGGTACAAAGCCAAGAAAGTGTTTGAGTCAGGGTATAAAAGCAAAAACCACAACAATTTGTGGATCTGTAAAAGTGAGTATGCCTAGAGCATGAACAACTGCTCAGCAACATTTTGTTAGCATTGCTAGTGTGCTCCTGGGAGAGTGACATGATGACATACACTGTCACTGATAGCAGGACCAGCAAAGGCTAACATCACACCATCTTGCAGACCAAGAGCTCAGGACTGCTTTTGAGTGACCCAAGGCATTATATGGGCATTTATGGACTTGTATGACCCACAGACTGGAACTAAAGGAATATGTGGACCTTGCATATCAGTAGATACCATGTGTAACTCTTACGTTTACTGGGACATTCCAGAGGGAAACTAGAGACACAATAGGTATATCACAAGCATTGGCCTGTGGAATACTAATGACATTCCTTGCAAAATTGTGTCTAAATATGCACATCTGTTTCCCTGCCATAGTGGGGGAGACCACTATTGCTGTGTGGGGTTTTTATGGCATTATCCGCATTCTTGATATGCTGGGAGCTATAGATTTCAATTATATGTCAATAAAGGCTCCACCCTGTGATCACAGATAGCATTACTTGAATATGAAGGGCTACCATTCTAATTCAGCTTGCCTGTCAGTGTGCAATGCACAGGGGACCATAATCCATGTGTCTGCACAACACTCTGGCAGTACTCATAACTCCCACATATGGTATACAAGTCAGCTATATCACTACTTCCTGCACAGAGACAACACCCAAGGTCATCTAGTTGGTAATTTCAGATACACTGGTGCACCTAAAGTCACAGATAGTATTTATACACGTCTCACCCCCCCCCTACATAATGTATTTATCTAATAATATTTATCTGATAATGCAGGCTGCCTCTTGACCCCTAGTTGAAGATACCCATATGGAGCCCACAAAGCATGGCAGAAGATCTATATAACACCACCCCACCTCCAATCCAGAGCTATATTAGAACATGTGTTTAGCCTGCTCAAATCTCAGTCCTGCTACCACAGACTATCAGCCATTTTAGCATGCTGCACGCCACTCAATATGATCCTGAAGAAAGAGTAAACCTGGCCATCACTATCGGGATCATCTACACCTGCAACAGAAGGACTGGTCACAACCTCCACCACTAAATTCCCTAGTGACAGTACTAATGGTAATAAGCAACCACAAGGGGCTACACTGTATTCCCTGTTGGCATCTTGCACAGTATATGATAGCGCATGTGAAGTGGCAATTTCTAGACTGCCTCATGGGCCCTGAAATGTGCAGAGGAGTAGTGTCGTATCACTCTGCATGATACAATGTGTTTTGTGAAAGCTATGCTGTGTAGTTCATGACAGAGTCACATTGTGCATCAGATATTGCTGCTTATACCACAAAGGAAGGAGGGTAGTGCAAGTCAAAGATATCATTTGCACAGGTGCCTAGGGACACAGACAAATGGGACACTGTGGATTTGTGCAGTGTGCACAATATGAAAGTGAGCATATCTCTCGACCACTCAGCGCAAGAAATCTTGACAAAAAAACATGAGGCGACAAAGACCCTGAAAATAGGGACAGATTTTAAATATTGCTCCTACAAACTTAGAAAGTTGTTAGAATGACAGATTGTACATTATTATATATCTTCTGAAGGATATGAAGTCTAAAATCCAAATGACTGCAGTCCTCAATGATTTGCCTGAACACCACACATTTTATGAACAGTCCAAAAATAAGAGGTTAAAATGTGGACATTTTGTAAAAATCTGGACAGTTGAGAGGTGCGATAGTGGGTCATGAGGTAGGTAGGGTCCCCCCACTGCAGGAACATGCACTGTGTTGCACTTAGCTGGCCTAGATGATTCCTGGTATACCAGACATGATGGAAGTGGAGGGAACAGGACTTGTAGGGGAGATGCACTTGTATTGCAGTTGGCTTATAGGATTAAGAAGCTGTTAAACTCTTCCTGGTGATCCAGTAGTACAAACTTTGATTTCCTCCAGCCTCCACTGCCCAACTGTGCAACTCTGAGCAAGTCATTTAACCAGACAGCACTCCTGGGCTGAATCTGAAAAAAGTCCATGGAGATCAGTGCTCTACCCTGAAAAACAAAAACAAGCAAAAAATATATATACATATAAAACACATGAAGTGCCTCACCTGTAGGCAGCTCTCTGATGTGGTTACCCTAGCATGGGGTGGGATATGGGGGTAGCTGAACTATAGTAAGTATAGACTATGTTCCCTGTGATGGGCATCCTATTGTCTTAACTCAGGTATGAACAACACTGGAGTCTAGGGAACCATGATGACACTTACTAACATTAGCAGGTGGCCATGGATGCAAAGTGTGTCATCACGGACCAAAGGTGTCCAATCCTTGGATCATTCCTGGACTCCCCTGTCCCTCTGAGGCTTTGGCAGTACAGGGCAACTTACTGTAGGTTGCCACACACCAGTCATCTTCAGGTTGGCATCGGTAGCTGCAGACTGTGCCCAGATTATAGTCCTACACATTGACTGATTGAGGACTAGAACCATCTAAATGTCTAGGGACAGATGGGACCAGATAGCCAGAATTATGAACCATTGGTACCCTACTGTATAATGGGTATCCACAAGCCAGATACAGTGCACTTGTCTGCTGCCAAGCTAGCAGTAGCAATGGTAGCACTGTCATTCACAGGGGAGTCCCAGTGATAAGAATGTCAGCCTATCATATCGTACTTCCACTAGGACAGTAAGTATGCAGGGGGTCATAGAGTTACCCCTAAAATGGGTATAGGACCACTCAGGAGGGAGACAAACAGTGCCAATATGTAGTGGAAGTATGAATAAATTTGTGTATATTGGCATAATCATCAGATCTTGTGCAGCTGTTGACTTCAGCCTGCTGTCCTTGTCAGCCTCCAAAGGTGTCACCATTGCTGTGATCTATCTTATAAATACACACTACATAAAATATCAGACTGAGTGTTCCATTCCCACAAGCCATGATGCTCTGTAATATACAAGTAAATAACTAGTAATCATCACACATGTACCTGTGCCGGAGGTCTTCGGAATCCAAACACTTAATATACCTGAGGAGCACATAAACAGTGGCCAGTCTCTGTTCCCTGATTTTAGTCTAGGCAGAGTTGCTGTATAGAATATGTGTCATGGCTAACTTACCAGGCTGGTCTTCATGTGAGAAATGCAATATATGGCTAGTTCCAGAATCTTTGCCCACTTGTCCGAGAGTGAGTCACCATGCAGAGATGCCAAGAATGACTGCCTGTCAGGAATGCAATAGGAGATGCCCACCCCTCCAGTTGCAGTCCTTTCTACCACTATTTAAATAAGAAATGTTAGTATGTATATATTGTTGTATTGTATATATTTAAATAAGAAATGTTAGTATGTATATATTGTTGTATTGTATATATTTGATTCTTACACTCTTTTCTCTTATTTTTATGTTCTTATTATTATTATAAATATGCATACTCAAATGTTTTTAATATGATATATGTTTTATTATTTATAGTTATATATATACTATGTCTTTTTATTGTGTTTTCCAATGTGCTTCCAATGAGTGTTGTACCTTTAAGAAGCCTGAGGGACTTTGGCGCCTTTTCTATGTATTTAAAACAGTGACTTTTAATGGTTTATGTCACAAGGTCTGAAGAAGCTATTGCGAAAGCGCTAACCTATTTTAACAAATAAACTTGTTTCCATCACGTTTTGCGTATTTTTGGATTTTCACCTTTTATCATCAATTGAACCTAGAAGGTTTTGGTGACTATTTCCTTTGGTACCCTTCATTGCTTTGCTTAGCGGAAACTGGATTCATTTTTTATTTCTGTATTTTTACTTTTCCGCTAGCATTAACTCCGCTGGATTTGTTTTTATTTTTGACTCTTTCTACCACTATGTTGCATGCCTTCTGCGAGGTATGCCTTATTGGGTTTATGTCAGAAGACCAAGTTTTTGGAAACTTGAACTTCATATGCTTGAGACCATGCATCTGACTTTCCAAAAACTCAAATGAAACAGAACAAAAATTTACATTTTTGCAGGGGAGTAAGCCCCCTGCTCCCCCACACCCTCTGGAAATTACATATACAAACTCAGATCATACTACAGTGGGGAAAAGGGTAAATTCCCCAATTCCCTCTGTACCGCAATATCCATACAAATGCTTAGAGTTTTCAGAAAGTCGACCGTATGGTCTCAGCCATATGAAGTTCAAGCTTCTGAAAACTCCATCATATGACATAAATCAGCCGTATCGCATTGCTGACATGCTTCCAACATTGAGATTGTTGAACACTGTGTCCCACATACACTCCTTTAGAGACAAGGGAGTGCCTCCTCTTCCAAAAAGGCATAACCCATGGATCCTGAGTGCCTGTAGCAGGACTTCATTCTCAACAGAGCTAAACATGTCTAACATCTGCCATGTACCGCTAAACATGTCTAGCATCTGCCATGTACCACCTCTGGAGAACATGAGTACACAAATGGACAGCAGAGCATATTAGCCGATGGTTAATATGTGGACACAGTGCAGTAGCACTGGCACACACACGTTGAACTGCTATTTAGCACATAACAGGGTTGGACATAGGTAGACAACGGGGGCCACAGATATGCTGGGCATGGGGTATCCCAGTGGTTAGGAAAGTGTGTTGTGGTAGGGTAGAGGTGAACCTGTTGAAGGATACGGCTGGAATATATAAGATGCAGTGGCCCAATCATGCCTCTCAGCCTCCTACCATTAAAAATCATGGCGCTGACCTTTATCAGTGTCAGGAAGAGGTCACTCACTCATTTTTTATAATAGAAGTTCTTTATATACTAGATTCTATATAGTAAGTGAGAGAATCTTTGTATAGTTTTTTTTTTTTTATTGTTTAATAATGTATTTACCCAGGAAGATGATCAGTAAATTTAGGAGAAAGGCAAAGTCAGAGGGACAAAATCATAGCAGCTGAGAGGTGGGTTCAGTGGAAACTGTAGGGGATGAGGACTTCACTGACAGCAGATGTGGGGTCTGACACAGAGGGGCACAATAAGATGACAATGGTATAATTTGTGGATAGCCCAAGTAGGTGTACCCACGGCAGAAAATCACGACAGGCAGGAGGGGAGCAGTCATTAGGGAATGTACACACAGTTGTCCATTGCAGGTTAGCACAGTCAAGAGCAGTAATGCTACCACATATTCAGTAGGTAGTGCCATTGCCTAGTCCCATGCTTGGGCACACAGGTAAAGGACAGTGGTGCAATATGGCCTAAGACAGACTAAAGTGGAGATGCTGGCAGATGTGTTGCAGCAGGCTGACATCTCTTAGTAACAGCTGTAGGTTTACAGCAGCATACTGTATAAAGTCTAGGATATAGTGAATGGGGAGGGGTGGCAGTCTTGTTGCAGTGGGCTGCCATCACTCTGGTACAAACTACAAATACTATCAATAACCAAGTTATACTGATTGAAAGGGACAGTTTATTGCCTAGTGGTTGTCCCTGTAGGTCTGAATGTTTTTGCAGATGCATAATCTACACACACTATAGTTTCAAGTGTATGTTGCATGGTAACCATTGTTCTGAACAGTGGCATTGCCATGCCTACATCACTGTTAAAAAAGACTATCTATAAACTAATATTCACCTTGATATAAAACACTCCTACAATATCATTCCTTGAACATTTATCTCTCTTCTGGTTGCTACCTTGTGTAATTGCTGCTTTTGTGTGTCAGGCATTGCTTCTCTCTGCTCAGATGTATCTACTGCTGCTGCTGTTTAATTGCCACTCATTTTAGCTCTTAACATACTGGATTGGCCTTAAAAGTTGCTAATAAATGCTTGCTTGTACCACATGTATTCCAGTGAAGCTAGATTCTTTTGGTGTCTATAAATTACTATATTTCAGAAAAACACATCTGTAACATAAGGTGTATACATGTTCTTGTACTCCAGTGACATTCCATGTGCACTCACAGGTAAAATCAAACTGAGCGTGTATTCATGTCATGATATGTCAGTGCTAAGGTGCACTACATGTGGTTCAAGGTCCTATGTCAGGCAGGTTTTGCAGGCTGACATTTGGTACTGCATGTGCTAGAGCTCCACAGAGAGCACCTGAGAGATAGGAGAGCAAATGGAGATAGCAGTCAAAGGAAATGTCCTTTTTTTCCCCTTTATACAGGAAGCCTGTTGCCAATTATAAAATTTTGGAGATTGAAGAATGGGAGGGCAGTCATTGGTGTGCCTCTGCCCAATACAGAAAATTAGTAATGTATATTTATTACTGATACATTTGTATACCTATTGCAGCAGTTTCCATGCGTGCCAGTTGGGTTCTTTCTGCAAATGTGGCATTTGATTTATTGGAACGAATGCAAAGGTACATTTGTTTGTAAAGCATATTGCTATTTCATTCACAAAATTCAAAGTATTTAAGTTGTCTGCCTTAGGGTACCTACAAAATGACTCGCTATCCAATCTGCAATAATGAATATACAGAGGCACTAAAGTAATCTCAACAGTCACTGATGAGCAAAACTTGCCCCTTATATATACAGATGTCCCAAACAGCAGAGACTTTTTTTCCTGTACTTGTGGTTCAGATGGGGTAATAGATTTCTTGAGGTACACCGGGTTTGTATAAAAATTATCATCATAATCCCCTTAGGCTCCCTGACAAAACACTTCTACTAATTAATTATTCAAACTCCTTGAGTTACACTATAGTAAAATGGTCTGACTATTTATTGATTGATTTGACATTTGTTTACTAAATAGGTGGGCTGATCTGCTGCCCTTTTCAGCCACAACGCAAGTTCAAAGAGCAAGCTTATTCAAAAGGAAGAGCAGACTATAAAACTAGATACAGGCAGAACATGTGATATGCAGAAGAACAGCAGTACTGTAAGAGAAGGCACACCATACCTTGGTGGAATAAGCTGACAACAGCAACAGTTAAATATTTATGTCAATTCATATGCAGATATCAAAATTATATTTGACTTATGAGGTTTGTCTACTCCATACTTATCACAAACGCAAATGCACATAGCTTCCATGTTTGTTTTTTACTCACATAGCTGTTTTGAAGTGAGACCAGGCAAGCATGACGTTCTAACCTTGACCGTTTGAGGGAACAGACAGGCTCTTTAAGAAGTATAAATCTTAAAGTTAAGCAAGAAGTTAGCTTTATTATTTAGAATAGTAAACATCCTAAGAGAAGGGTAGCCCTGCTAGGGATAAAAGCCACCTGTGGCTGTTTAGGAGATCACAATGTATGTCCATGCATCCACCAGTAACATACATTTGAATTGGTTTTAGTTACTTGTTTCCTTTGAGTATTGTATGAAGAGTGAAAAACTAGAAATGGGAGGTCACAGCGTTCTTTTGGGAGTACTTTTTTCATAGCAGTGCCAACAGTAGAAGGGATATGAGAAATAATTTCACATGACTATGCTCTGTAGTGGGGATGGATAAATAGGATTTAACTGACTGATCTAGTAGGATACCCAATATTTATTTCCTCTATGCCCCAATGAATACTGGTCTGAGCAGAAAAGGTGAGTACAACATATAAACTGTTCCCACAAGAAAAACATTTATTCCTAGAAGGCAACGTTAGCCTTCACAGTTTACCATTTATTGAGCTAGCAAGAGTTTTTTCCAGCCCCAAAGGATGGAGGTATATAACCAATCTAAAGTATTTCATTTCCCTAATATATTCAACATTAGTCTTCTCAGTTCATGCACATACAAAAATTACTAAGCTGTAGATGGAAGAATTGGGGCATAGGCTATTGACAGCTCCTTTAACATCCCTCAGATGGGATCCTCTCACCGTTCTTAACACAGCATGTCCAATAATTAAAACTTCAGTATTTCTTAGGGTTGGAGTGTTGATGCAGAGGCTTGTTAAGGTTGCCTAGAAATGGTGCTATTAATATTTGGCCTAATTGTTCATAGTTTCTTACGAAGCTTATGGCCAAGAGACACCATGAAGGAACTCAGCTACATCACTCAGTACTAGTGGGGAACTAGCAGTGCCCCTCATTAAGTAGACTTCCCTCACATTTATTTATTTATTTTACATTTGTTGACCGGGCTAGTCTAACTGGATACATGTCCATTTTCAGTAGAGGCCCGAGGAGAAAAGCTCCACTGTAACAGTCTAAGGTAACAAACTAAGAAAAAAATATACAAAAGGATAACTAAACTACTAAGCAGGAGTTATCAACTAATTAGCATAAACAAAACAACAGAGCAGCAATTAGCAAATCACAAACACACAGCAACAACAGCAATATTTAAATGCAGAATTGCATTTTTATAGCATCTGGACTTGGATTTGACCTATCATGAAAAAAAAAAAAAAAAAACTAAATAATACCTGTGCAAGGCATTAGGTAGTGCAAAGAAAGTAGAGGTAATAGGAGGTAAAACATAAGAAAGAGGAAGTCACAAGCTGAAGAGAGTCTAGGGGAAAAATTGTAGTGATGGGAGCAGTGATACAAGCTAGATGGAGACAAGGCAGTGTGAGAGAAGGAGAAGTAATACCTGTCCAAGATGATGGGTGTGTACAGTGCAAATAGAGGTAATGGGAAAAGAGGTGAAAAAGATGTGGAAGTAGGAAACGGAGTCAGTCAGGAGTAGAGCAAGGGCAGTGCCAGTGTGATTTGAGGTGGGTCTTTAAATGTTTCTTGAAAAGGGGTGTTGAGGTCAAGGTAGTAAGTTCACTAGGGAGCTTGTTCCAGTGTGAACCCACAGCATTTGAGAAAAGGGAGTCACCTGCTTTGTTCTGAGATTTACATGTGGCTACTAGAAGTTTATTAACTGATCGTAGGGTAGTGAGATTCTTATATGGGGAAATAAGCGTATTAAGAATAGGTGCATTAGAAGGGAAGTGGAGTATCCTGTGGGTAATAGTCAGTTGTTGAAGTAGAATGAGATTTTGTAGTTCAAGCCAACCTAGCTGTCTGAGATTTAAGCAATGATGAGTCCGATATGGGGCACCTGTAGCAAACCTGATAATGTTGTGGTAGGATGAGGCTAGTTTTCACAGGTTTGTTTTTGGTAGGTTAATAAACGTTGGAGAGGCATACAGTAGTGTTGAGATGAGATGTGTTTGAGCTAAAGATATCCTAGTCACTGGTGTGAGAAATTGTTTACGTCTATAGAAAGCACCTATTTTTTTGTTAACTGTTTTAATAGTTAGACTGATGTGAGCATCAAAGTTTAGTTGGTTATCTATTGTGACACCAAGCAGTTTTGTGGTGCTGTCGGGTGATATGAGTGTGCCATTGTTAGAGACAATAGTAAAGGAAATTGGGATGGACTTATAAGTTGGAGTAAACAATAGTAACTTAGTCTTTTTAGGATTAAGGAGGAGACAGATGTGTTTGAACCAATTTTCTGCAGCAGTAAAAACATTTTGGGTACATGAATGTAGTTCAGCAGGAGACATTGCAGTGCAGATGAGTGTAGAGTCATCTGCATACTGAATGCAAGTGGAGGATGGGAGGGAGGTATTCAGGTTATTAATAAAGTTGGAGAAGAGGAGGGGACCTAGAATAGAGCCCTGTGGGACTCCAGTGGAGATTGGGAGCTGGGAGGATAAATGGCTGTCCCAGAGAACTGCTTGTTGTCTATTTGACAGGTAGGAGTTGAACCACTGAATAGCCTTTGTGTCAAGAGAAAGGGATTTAAGCAGGTCAATCAGAAGATGGTGATTTACCATATCAAATGCTTTCGAGAGGTCAAGAAATAATGCAGATGAGAATAGATTATTGTTGCGATTTTTGTTGATGGAGTCTGTAAAGGAGAAAAGGGCAGTGGTGGTACTATGGAATGGTCTAAAACCATGCTGTGAGTCAGCAAGTAGGTTATTATGGAGAAGGTGCTCTAGAAATTGTTGGTGGGCACATCGTTCCATGCTTTTAGCTAGAGGAGAGAGTAGGGCTATCGGACGGCAGTTTGAAAGTTCAATTGCATTTCCCCCTTTATGTAGAGGGATGATATGGGAGATTTTCTAGAGACACGGAATAGTGGATTCAGTTATGGTTCTGTTTATTAAGATGGAGACTGGGAATGCTAGTACCTCTGCAGCTAGCCACAGATACTCTGCTGGCAGTTTGTCTGCTGAGTGGGTGCAAGGTTTAAGTTTTCGGAGTTGGTTGTAAATGAAGGCTGTGGATACTGTATTCAACTTTAAAGAGAGTGTTTTACTATTAGGAGGGTTAAGTCCAAGGGTTGTGGGTGGAGTTAAGGTGTTGGCAAGAGAGGTGACTGTTTCTGAGAAGAAGTTATTGAAGGTGTCAGCAATTTTATTAGGAGGGGTCTGAGATAGGTTGGCAGGGGTGGGTGTTTTTGAGTTTCCAGGGTATAGGAGTTTCTTGATTCCAGACCAAAATTTTTGAGGGTTCTGTTGGGGGTTTTGTTGAAATTTAAAGTAGAATTTTTTTTGTCAAGGAATATGTTTCTTTGTAGTATTTCTAAGGTGTTTGAAATTTTGGTGGTCGGTGGGGTTTTTTGTGATTCTCCATTTTGCCCAAAGTTTGTTTCTTAGTATCATTTTTTGCTTGGTTTCTTTGGAAAGCCATGGAGCTGCTTTAGACCTTATTTTAATTTGGCGAGAGGGGGCATGGTGGTCCAGAATTTGGAGGAATTTATTATTGAAATAAGTGACTGCTTCATCGAGAGGAAGGTCTTCGAGAGGTGCCCAGCTGCAAGCTTTAAGTTCTAAGAGGAAGTTGGGAAGGCTGAAATTTTTCTTACTGCGTATAGTTCGATATAATGTCTGCTGTGTTTTTGTTTGGAAATGTATGTAATGTGGTGGTCGCTAACATTGTCAGGGAGTACACCTGTTTTATATGCAAGGGGATTGTTATTCACAAGTATCCAGTCAAGAATACTCTGCTTCTTGGTAGGTTTATGTATTCTTGTAGGGGAGTTTATGATTTGTTGGAATGTGTAGAGGTTTATAAGAGAGGTGGGTTTAGTGGAACAGCAGGAGTTCCAATCAATATTGAGATCACCTAAAAGGACGGTTTCCTGTGGGATGGTAGAAGAGAGCCAGCTAAGGATATTTTCAAGTGTATTTATATTTTTTCCAGGAGGGATGTAGCAACACATAATGTACATTGCTTTGTTCTTATTAATTTGAAGTTTGGAGCAAAGGAGTTCAGCATTTGTAGGGCAAGGAGGTTGGGAGTCTATCAGGCTTATTTGTAGTTCAGATTTATAAAGTATGGCAACTCCCCCACCTTTTTTGTTTGGGCGATCGAGTCTTAAGATACTGTAACCAGGTGGGGTAATTTCATTGTCATTGATTGCTGGTTTAAGCCAGGTTTAAGTTAGGCAGAGGATATCAAATGAGTAGAGGTCAATTAGGGCATGGAGCTGGGTGATTTTATTAATTATACTATGAATATTTAGGTGAGCAACTGAAAGTGAGTTGGGAGAAAAGGGGGATTTCATGGAGTTAATATTTTGGTCAGTGAAGGTAAGTGGAAAGGAGTTGTTATGGCCAGGGTTAGGATGTATGTCCCCATGAAACAGTAAGAGCAAGAGAGAGGAGGGAAGTATTTGTGTGTATTTTGAGTAGGTGAGGTAGAGCTTTCTGGTTTTGTAATATTTGTTGTGGTTAATTCTGTGAAATTGGGGAGGAAGGTATGGGGATAATGATGGCAGGGTAGGATATGGTATTGTGGTTGGGAGGAGAGTAGGGTTAGTTTGCTTTGATAATATAAGGAACTCTGTCAGACTTAGTTTTTCATAGTAGGTAAGGATGTAAGATATAACAAGGAAATTTAGGAATGTGAGTGATCACAGTATGTTAAGGTAAATTGAAGTATTAGGTTTCATAGTGCTGGAAGGAGTAAATTAGGTGTGGTGTTTGGAGGGAGTGTGGAGGTGCTAGGTAGGTTTGGAAGTGTGAAATGAGTAAGTAGTGTGATAGGTGGTAAGATACTAGGGGGTGTGGCAAGGCAACTATAAGGTTGGGGCAAAGGGGGTGGGTGGCAATTGGGGGTAGGGGAGAGAAGCGAGCCCACAGGGCGAACTGAGCGCGTAGAGCCACTGAGGGAGTGGACCCAAGGGAAACAATCAGAGGAGATATGAAAGATAAGGTTAGTTTGGATGTGAGTAGGTGGAAGGTGAGAGCCTTGAAAGTAGTGAAATAATCAGGGTAGATAGGTGAGAAAGTTCAGTACAGGTATAAGGGAAAACTGGAGCTACAGTACAACGGGTTGAGTCAGTCTTTGAGCCTGAAGAGTGGAAAGGTAGTTAGTGAGATAGCTTCTAGGAGAAAAATGCCACCTGGTGGCAAGAAGCAGTACATCAAGCTAAAGGTTTTGTTAGGGAGGTAGCAGGTCAGGGGATTCAAGGAGGGAAAAAAAAAGAGTAGTGATATACAGGAGGACAAGTGTAATATGTGAGATTGAGAGTAGAAAAGGGTTTTGGCTGCTGGTCGCATTAGCTGGGGAGTGTACAAAAAAACCTGAGGTATAAAAACAAGAAATAGTAGTTGTATTGCCTGTAGGTTTAAAATAACATACTTTCTTTTCCTTGCTGGACTGAAGCAAAGGGAATGAATAGGTGCAATTCCTTAGTTTTGGGGAATGGACAGCAGTTGTTGCGGTGGGATGAGTCAGTAGGTCAGCAGCAGATAGGGCAGATTCCCAACTGTGAAACAGTACAACAGGTTGGATAGACAAGGTATGGACTCCGGAGCTAGGGGTAAACAGCAGCAGAGCGTTATAGAGCCGGGGTTAAAGATGAACAGCCCATTCATATCAGCTTGCAATTTCCCACCCATTCATCCAAACTGGTTTTAAAGTTTGGAAGGGAAGTACTCTGCTTGATAAACAAGGTCAGCCTATTCAAGAAATGGTGTGCATGTTGGATTAGGTATCCGTCATGCCATCTGGTCTTGTTGATCAGATATGTTAAGTTTAAGTTTCTAGATTGGGTGCTTGCGTTACTATTTATTCTATTTAGGGGAAGTTCGAAGAATGTTGGGCTGTTCAGGGCATGGAAAGCAAAGCTGAGATCAACCCTCAGGAGTCTGTTGGACACTGAGTAGAGTGACCGAGCTTTTAGTCTATCAGAATAACTGGGGATATTTTTGGTAAGGAAACACTGAGTTATTTCAAGCAAGTTTAGCTGCTTTGTGAGGTACATGCTGAAGGGTGCATTATATTCAATGATTGGCTTAAGGCTTGGATAAAGTGGGATTTTAACTTCTTTGGACTTTGATGAGATGCCATGAAGGATAAACATTGCAAGGTAGAATGATCTAACCACCAGAGGCATGGTGGCCAAAGGACAGTCTTGTGAACATATATGTACCCTAGTCCTTGGTGATGGTGTAAAATTTAAGTGGACTGTTGTCAATATGGGATGCAGTAGTGATGCTAGAGCTCCTAGATGAAGAGAACCTGCATTTCTTGGTGTTGAGGGTAGGTCCATGATTAATACCCCAATCATTTGTTTGATTCAGCTCTTATGGAGAATTTTAGTATTAGCATGCAATTTGATAACCATCCCCAGTTTGCAATCAGCAAATTTGGTTAGCCAAGTCCCTTGATATCAGCTTTTATGACACAGAAATATATACCGAAGAGGAGGGGACCCAAGACAAATGCTTGTGGAACACCACTAATGACATTTTTCTGTCTAGAAAAAAAAACAACCTTAATGACGAGAGTTCTTCCAGGCAGCTGATTACCAACCCAGAGAACTATAAATGGGTTAATGTTGAGATGGGAGAGCTTGTCATTCACAGCATAGGGGATGCTGTCAAAGGCCTTGGAAAGGTCTAGATAAGCAACATGGACTGTATGCCGCATATCTGTTGCCTTATAATAGTACTCCCTCAATGCACAGTATAAAGGTCCACCCAACAGTATAAAGGCCCACCCAACAAGCTGCCCACATGAATAAACACAAAGATGGTGAGGAAGCCCACATGAATACTTATTTATTACTGGCATGTGGTAAACATTACTTGCTAGCAAAATAGAATTTATTTATTTATTTAACATTTTTCAAATTATGTTATGTTTATTCATTTTAACAATGACGTTCGAACAATAATGAGAAAATCAGATAGAACTATCAGATAGACTAGATGGATACATGTCCATTTTCAGTAGAGGCCCGGGGAGAAAAGCTCCATTGCTTATTACAAGTTTAAACGGAGATAGGCAATACAAGGTTATAATTTATAAAACAGAAGTAGATAATACAAGTTATTACAGCTATTATGATAGGAGCAAAAACCAAAAAGTGTAATAAAATTTTTTTTTTTAATTTATTTTTTTATTTTATTTTACATTTGTTGACCGGCTAGTCTAGCTGGATATATGTCCATTTTCAGTAGAGGTCCGGGAGATAAACTCCAATCAGTTCAAATGAAGTTCACATATACAGCAATACATATTTAAATTGCAAAAAAGAATTTTTTTTAAGGTGGTCACAATTATAAAGTATAATAAAAAAAATGAAAATATCTAACTAGGCTTAGTACAATTACTAATGAAGTTACAATTTACTATTCAAAAGATTAATAGCTAAAAGTAGAGTATAAATGTAGATAAAAGGAAGATAAAAAAAGAAGATAATATGATGTAGCAGTTGAGTAATGCATCTAGCAGTACAATATGCCACCTTTTGAGAATACCGTAATACGTAAGAATATTATGGAGAGGTAGAATAGTGGCTGTTAAGATGAAATTGTTGCGGAAATGAGAAGGTAAGGTTGAATCAAGTAACAAGAGCATGTTGGTCAGTCAGGTTTAGTACAGGGGAACATTGAATGTGTTTTGAGGAAGAGCTTAAGTTTATTTTTGAACAGAGTAATAGAGGGAAGTGTGGAAAGTTCGGAGGGAAGTAGATTCCAGATTTTTCTGACAGTATTAGAGAAGAGAGTGTCTCCAGCTCTGTTGTTTGATTTATTGATATTTACAAGAAGTTTTTGTGAAGATCTTAGGGACTTCAGGTTAGTAGGGGTGAAGTGAATAAGGTTAGATAGGATGGGTGTCTTGGCTGGTTGATAAAGTATTTTATGGGCGATGGCAAGTTGACTGAATTTCAGTTGCTGCTGTAATTCAAGCCACCCTAGTTGCTTTAGATTAATACAGTGGTGTGTTCTTTAAGGGTTACCGGTGGCAAATCTGGCTATATTATTGTAGGAGTTTTCTAGTTTCTTAAAGTTATTTTTTGACAGATTAGTAAATATTGATGAGACATAAAAAAAGAGTAGAGATTAGATGGGTGTGGGCAATAGTTATTCTGGTTGCAGGAGTTAGGAAGGGTTTGATCCTATAACGAGAGCCTATTTTTTTATTAATAGTTTTCAGAGTGTTGTTGATATGGGTGTCAAAGTTAAGGTTGTTGTCTATGGTGATACCTAGCAGTTTGGTAGTAAGATCTTGGGATATAAGAGTACTATTATTGGATGCAACAGTGAAGTCTATTGGGGGAGATTTACTGGTAGGTGTAAAAAGGAGAAGTTTAGTTTTTTTAGGGTTTAGTAAGAGACAGCGTTTTGTAAACCATAGTTCTACAGAGTTAAATACGTCTTGTGTATGGGAGTGAAGTTCAGAAACAGAAGTGGCTGAGTATATAAGTGTAGAGTCATCTGCGTATTGTATACATGTAGCTTGGGGAACTACTTGGTGAAGGTCATTGATGAATATAGAAAACAGGAGAGGGCCCAATATGGATCCTTGAGGGACATCAATATTAACAGGTAGATGGGTAGAAAGAATGGTGTTCCAGAGCACAGCTTGATGTCTGTCATTTAAGTAGGACTGGAACCATTTTATAGCTAGATTGTCAAGTGACAGAGATTTGAGGATGTTTATGAGTATATTGTGATTTACCATGTCGAAAATAATCTTTTACTTTATCTTTTATAAGAGGGACTGCTCAGAGTGCATTATTTTGTACTTTTTATCTTTTACTACACCAATTTTATTTTTTTTTAAATGTTGTTACTACCTAAAGTTCTATCTGATTTTCTCATTATTGTTCGAACGTCATTGTTAAAATGAATAAACATAACAATTTGAATCTGATGTTTTCAACCCCTGGCTTCAAGAGTTTATGGCAAAGGCATCCAGTTATCCATGTAGCTGACATTTTTTTTTCCCTTGCAACCCCCCCCCCCCCGTATGTAAATACAAATATACCAACTCTGAGATCACACTACTTTGAGGAAGCTGGTAAACTACTCATGATGCCACATGCAAATTTGCATGACATGTCAATCATGCATCATTTGCATGCTACATCATGGTTTTTAGGCATGTCGATCACTACAGCTATGCCCATCCTTGCACGAAACAGCTGGGGAGTACTGTTGTAAAATACTGCCTATGAAAGGGCAACACAACTGCCATTCTCTGCTGCTGCTGAACAGGCTTCCACCTGATTAGCTATAACGAATTACACTCGCCCCTGCTCACCTAATCCTATCCTCCTTTTCTTCTTTGGCTTTGGGGAAGACAGGATATCATTAATGGATAGTCTGTCCTCTGACCAAGGTCTTGCTGCTTTTATTTATCAAACTGAAATTTATTCTTAGTTTTTGAGCAACCAACAACTGTGTCTCTGCAAACTTTTACCGAGTGCACATTATCGCTACTGGGGTGATCTATATTTGTCAAAGTTAGAGCAGAATTTACAGCTAAATTCTGATCCACTGGTAGCAAGGAATGAATTTCTCAGTTCATTACCAGTCCAGAGCCTCTGAGATGACGGATTATCCCTAATAGAAGAATCTTAACACATGGGATGGTACAACATTTAACTTTGTATCGAGTTCAGTGTTTATCATACGTTGGTGAGTCTCAAATGCAGTGCAAGGGGGGGGGGGGTCTAGAGAAGTCATAGGCACACCACATAAATTACAAACATTCAAGTCCATGTCACTTAACAGCAACATCCAGATTAGCATTCTGATCTTGATAACACTGTACAATTTCACAAGGTCTTTGCATTTCCAGCAAACAGTAGATACTCTTGGGCAAAACATAACTTGGGCCTCAGTAAACACCTGGCAGGTACTACACTGCCTAAGGTATTCCCTGTCAACCACCTTTTAAATAAAAAAAATATTAATTTCCTCTGTTTTGGGTTAAAGTTAACGAGTGCTAGGTCAATTAACACGTAATGAATTTAAAAAGTCCCCCAAGCATTTAGCCTTTGCTTTGCATTGTGGTAATGCTGGAAACGTGCACCTAAATTTGTAAGAGAGGCTAGTGAAGATATGGTATAATTTAAGCTTTCATACCTAAATAGCAAGAGAAATTCGGTTTAATTATTTGGTGTTGTCCAAGCTAAGATACAAGTATGTGTTTTCTTCCAGTATATACATGTTAAATACCAGGATTGCAGATAAATCAATTTTGTTCTTAAAACTCTGCAAGACAAAATATAACTAGCATTTTACAGCAACCAGTTAGGAAACTCCAAGTCTGCTGTTTATGCTTTCAGAGTAGGGAGATTTTCAGATTCCCTTTACAATCTCACAATTTCTGTATTTGTTGACTAAACTTATGTGCAATACTGCAAAATAAAGGAAATTACCAAACTGCTTACCCTGCCACAGTGACACTAATACACCTCTTTGCATCTTTGTGTTAAAGTACACTCACATGACTGCTTGAGTCATATTAGTTGAACTCAGTTGTTTGCCTGGTGAGATATTTAAATTCCTGTGGTAAGACCAGAGCAGTCAATCACCCACACTATCAATCATTTGCAACAAACATTAAAAATATATATAAAAAAATCAATAAGCAGACAATGCAGACACACTTACACCTGCAACAAAAGAAAAGTATCCCAAGGCTAGGAACAGCCAGACAATGCAAACAGGTACAAATTCAGGTGAAAGAGCTACACTTAGGTTTGCAGAGGACAGTTATTGAGTGAACAAATGTTCCTTTTTCAAGGGCCATCTTTCAGTTGCAGGGATAAACCTTTCCAGTACACCAGGAAACACACAATTATTTCAATAATGCCAACAGTTTGTTAGCATATCCATAAATTTGCACCCCAGGATGAAACCAGGGCCACAATTTAATATGCCATCAAAAAGTTAGCACTGGGGAGTGAACCTTCCCTAGCTACAACAGACCATTGGTACTAGCATTTAACTTAACTTTCTGAGCAGAAACAGGAGTTGCACTCTCGAAACACATCAATAGCTGCCAGATGACCCAAAGCCTCTATTGCCTCTGGATATTTGTTTCTGGACAATGTGTGCATGAGGGGATATAGTGGTTGATAGCCAAGGTAATGGTCTTGTAAGTTTACAGGTAAGTAATAGGCTAGCTGCCCTTGTGGGACACTTTAAGCCTATGCAGTTTTCATTTTTGTGCTTGAAATAATCTCTCTCATTTGGTTATAGATTGGCCTTACACATCCTATGGTTGATTATACATTACCCCTAAAAAGAATAACTGGGATCATACCAGAGATAATTTGAGGGGACCCATGCATGGGATAAAACATTTAGGAGCTGCCTCTGTCTATTAGTAGTACAGTGGGCAGGCCAGGTTTAAAGTTAGTTTTCTATCCGTAGATCTAAGTTGATCTTGAATATGGACAGGAATGAAGTTTGTTTTAATGTGAATAGGGAGTCCGTTTCAGATCAGTGGAATCCTCTGCAAAATATACCTGTCCCTCCAAACCATTCTGTTGATGTTGCAGAAGAGATTTAGAATCCAGGATAGAATATTTCTGATGCCATTTGACTTGCTAATCTGCAGTAAATTCATCAGTAATGTGTCTGAAGATGTCTTGTGTGCCAGACACAGGTCACCTCTTAGCAGTCTAAGATACTAAGAATAGTAAGAGGGTTTCGAGTAGATCCATGTAGGCCATGATGTTTAAGCCTTGTACCCTTTTAGTAAGGTATCTCTGTGGGTGTTCCAGTTTGGCATACATCTGTCCAGACACATGCAACAAGGAGACATTATATATAATGACTGGCCTAATGATGGTTGAGTGAAGGGGGACAATGACATCCCTAGATCTAGGCACAATCCTTTTGTTTATAAGCTGCTTAATATAGAAGGACATTTGTACAACAATGGACACATGTTGGTCAAAAGTTAGGTCACTGTCCACATAAGTTCACAAATCTCAAACTGGGTCATCTGTTAGGGGCGTATTGTCAATAAGGGCTAGACAACTTCCCAAATGGTACAGCAATGCATTTTTTACAATTTAGTTTCAGTCCACCACCAGGTGTTTATATGGGACAATCCTTCCTGCAGGATAACTACATCATTTGGGGATTTAGTGACTGCTCCTAGCTTGCAGTCATCTGCAAACTTAATCAGCCAGAGTCCTTTGGTATTTTTTTACTTCAGAAAAGTATTTGCAGTGTCAGTGGTGGAACAGGAAGCACACTTGCCTTGATGCAGTTGGCTGTGCATTATATTCCCCTACCATTGATGCAGTTGGCTGTGCATTATATTCCCCTACCAGGCAGGTGGATTACTAACAATGCAGTGCAACATAAAGGGGGTGCTGCACTTGTGCATGTCATCCTTTGGATAAGATGTTAAAACAAGGCCCCATCTGCTTGAGTCGGTGGTAGTACAGATGGATGCAAAAGATCCCATTGCACCTACTGAAAAGAGTAGGGATCCTTTATTTATATACAAAAAGAACTCTTTCTTACAACATATTTACAAGTGTAAAAATTATATAGATATGCAAATCTATTTACACATAATTTCCTTTATAATTATACTAACATTTTTATCCCTATTAGACCTCCACTCCTTTTTCCATAACCACTATCTGATTTTACTTAATATTGTTGCTAAAATCCATTCACCATTAAACAATTTCATTTATTCTTTCATTCTATATAAACCATATGACATAAAATAACTTATCTATTCTTTTAACATATTCTTTACCTATATTCTTATATCCATATTTAAATATATCCATTCTTATTTTATCCGCGTCTTTCATATATTCAAAAAGATCTTCTTTACATAGTTTTCCCCATAACTTTTTAATTTCAGAAACACGTTTTGTAGTTTCTTCTTTTTGACAATATAAACATATTCCATCACCTTTCTTTTCATGTGGAATATTTATCTTTTACTGGTAATTTATATTTTACCAGTTTCCACAAACTATCTTGACATTCTACTTTCTGATTACACCATTTGCTTCTTATTTTTATAGCTTTATTTCTTTTCATCTGTTAAATCTTCCCATGATTTTACATAGTAATTTTTATCATTGTATTCTTATAGAAAAAAAGATAGAAAAATATGGTATATCATCAATTTTTATTTTCCACAAAAATATTTTTTCTTGGGAACATTTTATTTATTTATACACTCTCTCTCTTACTCTTTACCATGCCACAAAATTTATCATACTTCTAGTTATACAGTTTTACTGCTAATCTCTCATCTTTTTCATTTATCCACTTTTAATACTTTGTACAAATTTTGTACAAATTTAATGAAGCAGCATATACCACTGGGTTAATTAACCTTAAACCTCTATTCTCAATTTCCATACAAAACTCATCTTTTTACTGGTTTAATCTAGAACCCCATATAAATGAAATAAAAAATATCTGCAATAATCCCTTTTCAATTCCTGTTGGCAACATAAATCCAATTGGTAAGTATAATATTTTCCCATCAGTACTGAATTTATCAAATAAGCATGTTTTCTGAATGATAATCAATATGTTCTCCAGAAAAGACAGATTTGAATTGATTTATTTCTTCTATTGTTTATCCCATTGAATTCTACTAACATCTTTAATCCCACATTTTATGCCTAATACAGAAATATAATTCACTGTAAAATATAACCCCCCAAATGTCTTTACTGCATCATCTAAACCTTTACTTTTCGCTTCATTTATAGCCATCCCTATCCCCTCTAGACACTCATTTGTGCAAACCACTTTTTTATCCAACTTTTTTGTGATTGTTATAATGTCATCTGAATACGTTAACAGAACTGAAATTCTTTACCCTTCAAGTATTATATACTCCACCTCCATTATGCAATTTACATCACATGCTATCACATTCATAACTAATGCAAAGAGTATACAACTCATTAAATATCCTTGACTTACACCACTCTTTATATGCACCTCATAGATTAACCAACCATTTACAAGTATTTTTACTTTATTACTATATGCTCAATCACAATTTCCTAACTTTCTCAATTATATTATTTCATTAATATCCATACGATTTCATGTCCAGTTGTATCAAATGCCTTATTAAGGTCTCCTGTCAAGATTTTCACTTTTTTCTATTCATATCATACACAATTTCTCTTTCATTAATAATTCTTATAGGTTCATAGGTGTTTACTAGGCTAATGACCACAAGGGCCTTTTTAAGCCTAGCCATGCATCCCAAACATGCATCTTGATAACCCTTTCACTTTATACTATACAGTGGATATAAAAAAAGTGTACATACCCCTGTTAAAATGCCAGGTTTTTGTGATATAAAAAATGAATCCACAATAAATCATTTCAAAACTTTTCCCACCTTTAACCTGTACAATTCAACTGAAAAACAAATGTGTTAGAAGAAAAATATAAAAAATAAAAAACATACAATAAGCTGTTTGCATAAGTGTGCACACCTTTAAACTAATACTGTGTTGAAGCACCTTTTGCTTTAATTACAGCATTCAGTCTTCTTGGGTACACACTTGCCATCAATTAAAGAGACTCTAATTAACCCCAAATAAAGTTCAGCTGTCCTAATAGGATTTTCCTGATATTTACTCAGTTGCCTGCTACAGCAAAAGCCATGGTTTGCAGAGACCTTACAAAGCATGAAAGGGATCTCATTGTTGAAAGGTATCACTCAGGAGAAGGATACAAAACAATTTCCACAGCATTGGATATACCATGGAACACAGTGAAGACAGTCATTAAAAAGTGGAGAAAATATGGGATAGCAGTGACATTGCAAAGAACTGGTCATCCCTCCACAATTGATGAAAAGACAAGACAAAAACTGGTCAGGGAGGCTGCCAAGAGACCTACAGCAACACTGAAGGAGCTGCAGGAATTTCTGACCAGTACTGGTTGTGTACTACATGTGACAACAATCTCACATATTCTCCTTATGTTTGGAGCATAGCATAGGGTTGCAAGACTGAAGCCTTTTCTTACACAGAAAAACATCCAGGCCTGGCTAAATTTGTCAATACAGCAAATGTCCCAAAAGCACGTGGAAAAATGTGTTATGGTCTGATGAGACCAAGGTTGAACTTTTAGCCACAATTCCAAAAGGTAAGTTTGGTGCAAAAACAACACTTCACCTCACCAAAAGAACACCATCTCCATGATGAAGCATGTTGGTGGCAGTATCATGCTTTGGATTTGATTTTCTTCAGCTGGAACTGGTGCTTTAGTCAAGATATATAGAATTATGAACAGTTCCAAATACCAGTCACTTTTGGCCCAAAACCTTCAGGCATCTGCTAAAAATCTGAAGATGAAGAGGAATTTCACCTTTTAACACAACAATGACCCCAATCATACATCCAAATCAACAAAAGAATGGCTTCACCAGGAGAAAATTTAAGTTTTGGAATGGCCCAGCCACAGCCCAGACCTAAATCCAATAGAAAATCTGTGGGGTGACCTGGAGAGGGGCTGTGCACAAGAGATGCCCTCGCAATCTGATAGATTTGGAGTGCTTTTGCAAGGAAGAGTAGTCAAATATTGTCAAGTCAAGATGTGCCATGCTGATAGACTTCTACCCATGAAGACTGAATGCTGTAATTAAATAAAAAAGGTGCGTCAACGAAGTATTAGTTTAAGGTCTGCACACTTTTGCAACCAGCTTATTGTACGTTTTTTATTTTTTATACCCCCCCCCCAACAGATTGGTTTGTTTTTCAATTAAATTGTACAGGTTGTAGGTCACATGAAAGGTGAGAAAAGGTTTGAAATGATTTATTGTGGTCTCATTTTTAATCACAAAAACCTGGCATTTCAACAAGGGTGTGTACACTTTTTATATCCACTATATATACATTATCTTCCATAACATTTTTCATTTTAGTTTCAAATCTCTTGATTATTTTCACAAAGATCTTATAATCATTATTATTCAATACTATTGGTCACCAGTTTAATTGTCGTCTTCCTCCTTATATATGAATTTTATTCCACTACATAATTCTTTATATATAAAACCTTCATTTAACCATTCATTCAAAACCTTTAAAAAGTATATTTTGCCAGTTCCTTATTTTTTTATACATTTCATACCCTATTCCATCTGTTCCTGCAGCTGAATCTATATTTACTTGTCCTAAAACTTTATCAAGCTCACTTAAACAAATTTCCTTTTCCAACTCTTTATTCTCCATTAACTTTTTTTCCACTTTCCACGTTTTACTATCTTCTTTTTCTCTTTAAAAATGTCTTGTACATATTGTACTACACTATAAATAATCTTATCCCAGAGTTCTTTTTATGTCGCACTTTAGATTTTTTTATTCTCTCATTACATTGCCATCTTCCTTTACTAATCTGCTTAAGTGATAAAAATACCTTTGCTTGTATAACAGTTCTTGTATTTTTTTCTCGATTTCCATCATATAATTATTTTTCTTTATCAAAGTACTTTCTATAATTATGTTCTAAATCTTCCAGTGCATTATGTTTTTATATTTTTCTCTCTACTTTTCTCAAACCATATTGTCATTGTAAAAATGCGTTTATGTTTTTCCTTAAAGAGCATTCATCATTAAGACTGGTTTTCATAAAATGTTCTCACAGTAATATGATCTTTCCATAACTGTATTACTAATCTTTCCTTCTTGGTTTCATACTTGTGTATACTTTTTATTCCTTTGTTTTTATACATTCCCTATTTTGCAAGATGATCATAATATCCTGCTTCAACAACCTCCCTTTTTCCTATAACTCAACCTTCTAATACTATAAAATAATCTGCTTCAGTTCTATACATGCCCCTTTTCTAAGTATATGAATTTTTGCCCCAAAATTTTAACTTACCACATCTTATAACTTCAAACATTTTTCTTATATTATTTCCTTTCCTTTTCCACTTGCCTCTTAAATCACAGTTAAAGTCTCCTATTATTTATGATAATCATATTTATTACTACATAATCTAAAATCTGATGAAATAAGATTTCCTTTCTTTACAATTAGTATAAGTAGATAATGTTATAATTGTATACACTTGTTCTTTCCATATTACATCGAATATCTTTACTGTATTTCTACAGGACACGGTTATTCCAGAACATTTTTCATTCTCCAAATTCCAGATTATCTTTCCTCCCCATAGTTTTTCTGTTTGCAATCTCTGTATTTGATAAAAATCTGGTGTCTTGCTAATATAGTTGCATTTACATTACACATTTACCGTACTCCAAATTCCTGGTTCTTCTTACTATAGTCTTAATACTATTCACATTTACAAAAAGCACTCAAATATTGTTTTTTCCTTTTCCTTAGATTTGTGGTTTCATAAGTTCATAGCTAATTAAAGGCTAGCTTTCTTTATAGGTATTTCTAAGCCCAGCCAATTTTCCTCATAAATGTGAGAATCAAACACTATACCTCATGTCTGTGTCAAACAACTTAACCATTATACCAACCCCCAATCATTAACCGTATACATTTGTTTTTATCCCTTTCCTTTCTTTCCCCTTTGTACTTATCCCTTTAAATTTTATTTTTCTATCTTTTACCAGTATAGTTCAGTTTTTTTCTTTTACAACCTCTCACTTCATGCCTTCATCACTTATTTCAGAACCTTTTTCTATGTCCTCTACTATCTTTTTCTCATTTCATTTTTCTTCTGTTTCTACTACTAAAATTTCTTCTTTTTCCTTACTCTTATTTTCATTTTGGTATCCATCCATAAATGTCCAATTTTGTTACATTTATAACACTTCAATTTAGATAATTTTTTGCATCATGTCCCATTTCCCCACAAATATAACATTTTCTTTTATCACAGTTGCTTATCAAATGCCATTTTCCATAAAAAGCATGTTTTTGGTTTGTCCCTGGTATTTTACAACACCTGTCCCCTCCATATCTATCATGCTTGGTATTTGTATTCTTCTTTCTATTTTTAGCACAATATTACAAGCCCATCCACCCCTTTGGTCATAAACTTTTGCAATATCCAGGACTTCTTTACATAAAGTTTTCAAGTGTCCTTTCAAAGTCTCTTTCTACCTCTCTTCAAAATTGTACATGAATTTTCTTTTTTGTTTCCCTGCTAAATGCCTTTATCACAGAATCTGTGGGTTAGTGTCTTTTATTCTTTTCATATTCTGAAATAAAATTTTAAATCGAAAAAACAGTCTCAAATATAATGTCACAAAATGTTTCTGCTAATAAGAATAATGTTCTTATTTGATGTGCTTTTACACCCAAAGGAACAATTAAATTGTCCCATGCTTCATACCTGCCCATTTCTTTGTCTTATTTATTTTGAATCCTTTACACATACTTTTTTTTATTTTCTTCTGCCTTTTGTGCTACTCAACCTTTGGCTTCTTTTATTTTCTCTGCATATGTTTTCTTTTCCATCTCCCCACTATTCTTCAGGATTGTCTCTGCATCCTTCTTTTGTATTTTCTCCATATTGTCCACCCAGGAAATGTCTCTATTTTCTGGCTCGCTCTGCATCACCATTTATTTAAGTAAACCATCCAGCAGCCCTCTTAACAGGAGGATTGTAATTATACATCCGGAATTTGCTGACTCATCTCCATCAAACTGATTTCTTTGAAGCATCTCAGAATCCTGCAAACATTCTCCGGTCTTGATTTTTGATCTGTCCTACATTTCTTTTACCAGTCCATTATCTCCTTCTCTCTCCATCTGCTTCCCTGTTTCGCCAGGTCAGCTCTGTGCCTGGAATGGAAACAGGAAGTGCTCCTGCAAAAATGGATCCCACTCAGGACAAATAGGGGAAGTTCCCAGATGCCCTGGTCAAATTTCCAGCAATAGTATAAATACCACCTCATGTCCCCACCTGAAAAGAGGCTACTAGCCTAGTGGGACTAACCCAGTCAACAAAAGGAGGTAACCTCCTCTACTGTCATTATCTGCATCCTGTGTGAGACAGTTTGCAATCCAGCGGCTGACTTTTTCCCCAGTTTATTTAGCTTTTCTACTGTGCCTGAGTGGGGAATAGTGTCAAAAGCTTTGGCTAGGCAGGTCTTCAGTATGGGAACTATAGACTGGTGTCTGGCTGCAGCCGAGCACACTTCAGCATATGTGAACTGAGCACATGAAAAACTCTGTTTGCCTTTTAGTTTAGCAATTTATTTGTACACATAGTTGCTACACATTTCGTTCCATTAGTCAGAGGGAAACCCATGGTGTTTGTTGGAGAGAGGATATACTCTGATCTATCATTTCCACCCACTGGCCTAAATATTTCAGGATGTTACTTGACAGTTCTTAGGTTCTCCTACCTCCCCTAAACCCCTGTCAGGCATTCCAATCCCACCTTTTAAAATCTTTCCTCAACATTACTGCTGCTGCATTTTGGGATCTAGCTACTATTGGGATTAAATTTTCCCTTTTATTTGCATTTATAAAACTTGAACCAGGGCTTCAAAAAGCCAGGAAAGGCTGATTCCCCTCTCTTGCTTAGGCCCTCCTCTCATCCCACGGTAATATTTTTCATACACCATGCACCCATGTTCTGGCCTGAACTGTAAAGAAAACATCTACCCTTCATTCATTGAGTGGTTCACACCCATTATTGCTGTAA
Organism: Protopterus annectens; assembly: GCF_019279795.1. Taxonomy (NCBI): domain Eukaryota; kingdom Metazoa; phylum Chordata; order Ceratodontiformes; family Protopteridae; genus Protopterus; species Protopterus annectens. The sequence goes on along the minus strand of NC_056743.1, from coordinate 1,010,962,384 downwards.
CTCCCAGTGTCTCTCCACCCTTCCACCTGCCTAATTGTGTGTCTGCAAACTGCTGTGATCGTGCCTCCACATAGCTGCAGTAAGCCTATGTCCCTCCTTGAGCAGAGCCAATCTGGGTATTGCTGGCTGACCCTCTTATGCTGTGTCATACCACTGTCACCTCCCACCTGTGCATATTACTGTTTACAGTAGGTCTACATCCCTACTGGCCTGTTGGGGCATCTTTCCTCCACCATTACTGCATATATGAAAAATCTTGTTAACCAGTTCTGCCATGTTCTCCAAATAACTATATTCCTCCTTGTTCCTACTGCACTCTTTTTGACTGTTTTAGTCGGACACCCATTCAGCCATTAAACAAAATCAACATGCTCTCCTCTGATAATTTGTTCCTTCACCTTCTCCAATAAATGCATCCCCACTGCTTTGTCAAAGCTGACTGAGCACAGTGATTGGTGACTAATGGTTGGATTCACTGCTGGACTTGCGCCACTGCCCTGCCAATTCACTCTGTCAGAGTTCACTTCCTCTCTCCTCCCATTTGTGATCTTGTTTGCCGTCTTCTCTCTCAACTGTCCAGAGTTTTGCCTCGTATCGTTGCCTTTTCCCTCAATAAATTTGTGTTTTTTATGGCAAATCAATGAGGGCTGAAGTCACTAAATAATGACACACATTTGAATTTCAGACTTCATATCCTTTAGAAAATGCATGCAAATGCAAAATCTTTCTTCTAGCACCTTTCTAAATCTGTACATGATTTTGGATCTTTGTCCCCCAATTATATTCGGCTTTGTCCAGATTTGTTGTGTTTAGAGGTTGAAAGGTATACGTCTGCTGCATGTCCAATGCAGTGCAGCAACATTTCGGCAATATTACCATTTACTCCAGAAGGGCTCCCAGCTCCTCTATATCTGGCTGCTGTCATTCCCACTTGATTGTGGGCACACCTGCATCGTCATTGCCCTTACGGGATTTTTAGATTGTGGTCTGCGTTTCATATACTTCATTTGCCCCAGACTCATTCCTTTCTTCTGAATGCCTTCTGTATTTTGTCCTTTTGTAATCCTACATCTTTAACCTTTCCATCCCTCATCTAGGTACTTTCCCCCTTTTCACTCCTTTAGCTACTCTCTTTTTTTCCTGAGGATTCTCTAAGTATCTCTCACCTAACATTATGCCCATCATTCTCTTCCTCCACAGACTCACTATTCTCTAAGTGTTCTTCTCATCCTCTTGTGTTGACATCTGACTGCTGCCCTTACCTGGATCACTCACCATTTATACTCACCCACTTCCTAAATTAGCCATTTAATCTTCTCTTTCTGCTCTTGCATTTTCAACCACCTGATGGAAGACAGCTTTCTAGCCAATATCTGCTTCTTTGCATGCACAGTTCCGGCATCATGCTCTGCAGTTGTGTTTTCATATCTCAAGATATTTAACACTGTAAAACAAAGCAAAAATAAAAAAAATGTAGTTGTCTGAATACCTGAACAGGGTGACTGATGAACCAAGAGCTGAATTCATTAGGCAGAACCACATTAAGGCAAGCCCTATGGTGTCTGCTAGTTCGATTAGTAACCTAATAGCTCAGATAATACTTGTACTCCCCACCAACCTGTATAGAAGTTGGGAGTTGGTATAATGTTTAAGTGTTTACCTTCGAGACACAAAGTACAAGGCTTGATTCTCACCTTTGGGAAGCATGGCTAGGCTTAAAAGGGCTGCCTGAGGACATTAATTTAGTGTGAACCTATGTGACCGTTTGTTACTAACAGTCTGCTCATCACTTATCTAGTTTTGTACTAAATTATTATAATGTGACTTTCTAAAAACTCATTGACTCACCTTGATCATTTCTGCATTCTCCCACTAACCCGTTGATTTGTACTTGACTCGGTCTAAATAAATTCTCTAATGTTTGCATATTGTGTACTTGAGCTTTTCCTATAGCAGGATCATAACATCTTCATTATACCGACTTGCATAGGGCCAGTATTTGTAGCAAAACTAAATAATCAACTGAATAAAAGACAGGACAATTTCTACATTGTTTTTTCCTCATACAATGCAATACAAATCTTTTAATTACAAGTCTGCATACTAAACAGTGCTGTACCAAGGCAAGGTAATGCTCTTTAATGTTGTAGCACAACCTTTATTAAGTACAAGTTCTGCAAAAATTCTGTCAAAACTGCCCATTGCTGGGGACTTCTGGTATGGTGGACTAGCAACTGGAAACACTGATGCTGTGCTCATAACATGATTAGTTAAAAAGTTTCCAGCCTATTTACATACTTCATCTCCCCAATGGTTTGCTAAGTTTGTATTAGGAAGAAAAAAAATACCCATCTGCGATCTTCGAAAGTGATTCCAGAACCTTCCATGTCAGTGCCTGCAGTAATGGAGGCAGACAATGTTCAGGCGGCACTCCCCCTCCAAGTGCAGGATTCTCAAAATGCCATTCTTCACAGTTTACTCCAAGAACTGCAAAAGGGGAATGATAAATTAGTTGCTTCTCTGAAATCTACTGTGCACTACAGCTAAGAAGTTGACAAGGTACTTTCCGAGCACTTGGATGAAGTAAGTACATTGCCAACTTCTCTATGGTGCTCAGGGACAGAGTTACCAACCTGGAGGCAAAATATGAAGAGCTAGTACAAAAACAAACAAATACAGAGGATCATTCAAGATTGAAAATGTTAGATTAATTGGAGAACTTGAAAGAGTAGAAGGGGAAACTGTTTATGTTCAGAAACTTGTTACAGAATGGTCATATAGGCCAGTCTCAGTTTTAAATCACAACTACAAGTTATGTCCTTAATGGCAAAAAGGCTGGTAAAGGATATTTCAGACCTGCTACATAAAGATCAGACTGGGTCCATAATGGGCATACATCTGACAATATTTCATGAACTATTTGGTTACTTGAATCTGTTTATAGACATGAAAGAGATCCTCAATTGATCAGCCTTGATGCTGAAAAAGCCTTCAACTGGGTGGAATGGCTTTAGTTGAGGAGCATCCTTATCAAATCCGGACTTGGAAAATATTTACTGATCCCCTTTTCTCAGTCTACAGGGGTTCCTCTGCAAAGGCGAGGACAACAAATGGCCCATCACTCCCTTTTGAATTAACTTGGGGAACAAAGCTTTTCCCTCTTTTTTGCACTCATATACAGAAGCAATAAGGATGTCAACTATCAAGGGAGTGATGTTGGGGCCTATCCCTCATAAAATCACCCTTTGTGCAAATGACATTTTTTATTATTATGACCTGGACAGTGCTAGATAACTTATTTAACATTATAATGCAGTTTGTCTCCTTGTTGGTGTACAAGATAAACCTAGGTAAAATCTGTACTCCCATTACTTATTGACTGCAATATCTGACACACTGGAGAAGCAATTATTTTAAGTTTCTGAGAGTATGGATATGTCAGATATGTGAGCTCTCAGTAAATACATTTGGATAAAATTAAAATGGATAGAGCTTGGTGGAAAATGTTACAATTGGACCAAAGAGAGCAAGCAGTAAATAATACAGCAGCACTTCTGCTCAAGTCTTTATTGTTTTCAACCCTTTGCAAGAGAGATCCCAGTGTCCCTTATAGCTAGTATTACGAATGTATTAATGTCTAGACCAGAGCCAGACCAAGGCACAACTGGGACAGGTTTACCTTTCAGCTATGCAAATTAAGCAGTTTATACAGGTTCTATTGCAAACATACGACTATATGTGGAAAGATGTTATAACGTTATCTGTCAAAATAAGGTCAAGCCAAACTAAATATGAGATTATCGCAGGTTAGACCCAATCTGGACTTTTGTCTTGAAGTAACCAGGCTTAGTGGTCTGGAACCTGTTTAGACACAAACATCTCTCTCCTTGGTGCAATTTTATCCTCCCAGTAGGCTATAAAAGATTTCATGGAAAGACAGGAATAAGCTTTAGTGAACTGCAGATGGAATGAAGGACACATGTAATGTTGGGCACAGATCTGGCTGGGAACAGAATGGATGGATTGGCACCAGGCACAAACAGAATGGAAATTAGCTAACAGATTAATGCTTGAATATGAAGGGCTGAAGTTGGGCAGCTAGAAGGTTAAGATTACATCCCCAACTCTCAGAATATTCATAAAATACTTGGAGTAGGATTGCTGAAAAGCCCCTGAAGTTGCTGAAAAGGAGTGTAGTAAGTTTGCTGCAGAAATAACTTAAATTATTAAGAGACCCTTTAAATCTGAAATCAAAGGGGATCTGGGAGTGGGACTTCCGGACTCTGTTTATTTTGGATTACTGAAACTCTACATGCGAGTTGTCTAGGTACTCTACAAAGAATAATTAAGATATTCACAGGGAAGTACCTTTATAAGTATTTTTATAAATTTGCTAAATTAGCACATGTATTTATGGGGGTGTGATAAATGCATTAGAGAAGCTGAACAGGGGTTCCAGGCTTCTGGAGACCTATTTTGGGTGTGAGATAAACTATCAGGATTTAAGCAGTGTATCCAGACACTCCTTAGCAAGATTTTTGGGCAGAGGTTACAAGGATAGAAACATTGTTTCTTTTAGGTAACCTGCTAGATATATCACTTACTCTTCCTGACGAGCATCTTCTCTTCCTAGTCCTCCTGGTGGCTAAGAAAGCTATTACCAAATTATGGAAGATGGACAAAATCCCAGACAGCAATCAGGTCCTGGAAATACTTGGGGAACTAGAAGAAAGGGAGAAAGTTGACCTCTTTCCAAAATATAATACATTAAAGTAAACGGCAGAGATAAATCATCCTCCAGTAGTTATCACGACTCTTCTCGGGGAAGACAGATGGTTCTGGAGGCTGCATTAATAGAACCAACTTCTAATTGTGCAGGATATCCAAAAAGAGTAGCTGTAGGGACAGAGATATTGGTATAGAAATGGACTCCAGTATTAGTTGGGAACTGGGTTGCAACTCTAAGACAGTAATGCCCCAGGTAGTCCTCATTAGTGTAGTAAAGTATATCCACAGATCTCTTAGCATTACAGATAGTATTTAGACTCAAAGGAATTTCTACATAAAATCGATACCTTGTTTTCTTTTTCATTTGATTGTTAAACTGTATTACTTTTCTTTTCAAGTGTAAAGCTGATTGCATTTCAACTATGCTGAGTTGACAAGTGGTTAATAAAAAAAATTTAAAAAATAAATGAATTAAAGGAAATTTTCTAATAAACACATTTAAAAAATGCCCATCACTGAAACCCAGCTCCACCTAAAATACACACACGTTGCAGTGAGCATAAGCTTTTTAACAGCTACTTTGCATGTCTGAACCTCAAAATGGTTTGCTCCTCCCCTCAATAATGTAAGACGTCCACCCCTCTTTGTTAACACATTTCCAGGTTTAATTGCAGACAAGGAAACTCTCTCAAAATATTTTGGCCATGATTTAATTTTCCTATGAAAGTAAATTGTAGCATTAATCAATAAATAGCTCCTGCTTGTTTATGCCTTATGTGACACCCAACCACTGGCCCAGGAATAAAGGAGCCTCAATCCTCACCACTAGCACCAGTGGGGGATGAACACTGGGAGGACTACATGTACACACAGTATTTCCATAAGCAGCTCTCTGCATCAAGTGCAATTTCTCTTAAGAGCACATAGAGACCACAGTCCGCCCAGGGCTGGTTTCTCCCTTTTCTCCAGATCCCCAGTAAGGACTCCCCACTGGCACAGCTATAGAGTTGAGATCTCAGCTGAGTGGCCTAGCCAAGACTTCCAGCACCCTCTCTGCACAACTAGTGCTTCGTGTTCCTGCCCAAGTAGCTGACACACACACACACACACACACACACACACACACACACACACACACACACACACACACACATACACATACACAAACCTGGGAAAGGCTGGCACAGGTTTACTAGCTATGTCCCCTTCTGCCACCAGCCATGTTCTTATCAGCTACTTTAAGGCCCTTAAAATAGAGTGTCCGATCTTACTGTGTAATGTCAGTCACTATCAAATGGTAGTTTGACCAAGAGCAAGGCTATTAAGAGTGACCCACAGTGTCATCAAATAAATATGCAAGTATTCTCAGAACTTAAATGTGTGTCACAAACATAAGCCACAATGAAAGGTTTAAATATATTTAAAAATAAATAAAAGAACAAGAAAATACTCAGTATATAATCACAGTAACATCAGAGTTCAAAATCACAGGAAATATTTAAAACATTATTGCAAGACATTCTCAAATATCTAAACTATACTCAACTATATTCCTGACTGAATATAAGAGAATTACTACACCCTAGCTAACTTACTTACAGAGCAAGTGTGTGTGTGGTGAATGGGTCTTCTTTAGTTGTTGTCAGGTCAGCAACAAAATACAGAATGCTCAGTCTCAGAGTTCTTAAATTAATATCCCAAATATTACTGCTGGGATGGCTTGCAGAATGATATCACTTCTTGTCATCTGATTGTATCCCAGGTGTAAAAAGTACAGTTTTGTACCTACCATAAATGTAGATGTTCGAGGATTCCATTGCTGCAGTCCTGACTATTGGGTATAGTCCGCGTCCAGTCGGCCCGAATACCAGAGTATAAGGCTGACGTCGGTCATGGCGCCTTAGACTGACGTCAGTACGTCAGGGTACTAATGCGCATGACCGACGTCATATCCTCAGTCTTTTCTTGCCCCAGATGTCAGAAGACCCCAAAAAGACAAGTCCCAAAAAAAAAAACCTGCACCAAAAACATGTACAATATATACAACAATATATATACAAAAATATAAGCATGTAAACTCACCTACACAACCACCCCTAAATACAGAGGGGAAGGAGGGAGGGTAAATTGGACTGCAGCAATGGAATCCTCGAACATCTACATTTATGGTAGGTACAAAACTGTACTATGTTCTTCGTCTTCCATTGCTGCAGTCCTGACTATTGGGTAGAATCCCAAAGCAGAGGTAAGGGAGGCTGGCAAATTATAAAGAAGTAGGAGCTGACAACATGCCTTGCAAAACAGCTGTGGCAAAACCAGCCCTAGACTTAGAGTAGATAGGAAGGTGATAATGCTTAGAGAAAGTATGCACTGAACTCCAAGTAGCTGCTTCCAAAATATCCTTAGTTGCCACCCCCCTTAGAAATGCTGTTGAAGTGGCAGTAGCCCTAGTGGAATGAGGCCTAATCCCAGCTGGAATCTCCTTGCCATGATGGGAATAACAAAATGCAATGCAAAAGCCAATCCACCTGGAAATAGTTTGTTTTGACACAGGCTTGCCCTGTGAACTCAAAGCAAAAGAAACAAACAACTGCTGAGACTGCCTAAAATCCTTAGTCCTGCTTAAATAATATCTCAATTGCCTGTGTACATCTAAAGTGTGCAAAATCTTTTCCCCTGTATTTTGGGGGTCTGCATAAAAAGTAGGCAAATGAATAGTTTGGTTTAAAGCCACACTAGAAACCACCTTAGGCATAAAGGAAGGATTAGTACGTAATGATACCCTATCCTTATGGAAAATCAAAAGGGCTCTACTGCCATAAGGGCCTGCAACTCAGACACCCTTCTTGCAGAAGTAATAGCCAACAGAAAAGCAGTCTTCCATGACAAGTATTTCAATTCAGCAGTAGCCGCAGGCTCAAAAGGTTGTAGAGTAAGTTTTTCCAACACAAAATTGAGATCCCAAGCAGGAGTAGGAGCTCTACGGGGGTCTTATATTCTTTGCCCTCTAAGAAACTGCTTGAACAAAGGATGCGAAAACAAAGGTGGGTCACAATCATAGTGAGCTGAAATTGCTGCAGCATGAATCTTAATGGAAGAGAAGGACAAACCTTTGTCCAATAACTCAGTAAGATATTGAAGAGCCACACTCAAATTAGGCTCAGAAATCTCCAAATTCTTTGCTGTACTCCAAAATAAAAATCTCTTCCATTTTTCTGCGTACACCTTCCTTGTACTAGGTCTTCTAGCTTCCATAATCACATTTAAAACTTGTTGAGGAAGTTGAGACCTGCTGTGCTTCAACAGAGAATATGCCAGGCTGTTAGATGAAGAGAGTGAAGCTTGACATTGAGCAGATGACCGTCCTTCTGAGATAACAGATGAGGAATCAGAGGTAAAGGCCATGGAGGCTTCTTTACCAGACTCCGTAGTAGTGGATACCAGTGTTGCCGAGGCCAATCTGGAGCTATCAAAATCATCCTTGGCCTGTCTTGTCTGACCTTTAATAGTACCTTTGGAAGAAGAGGCAGAGGTGGAAAGGCATAGACATGAAGGTTTTTCCAACTGAAAGACAGAGCATCCACTTTCCAAGCTGTGTGATGAAACCCCTTTGTGCAATACTTTGGCAGCTGGTGGTTTAGTGGAGAAGCGAACAGATCTATGTCTGGAGTTCCCCATGACACTGTCAATTTCTGAAATACATGAAGATCCAGTTTCCACTCGTGGGGATCCATGATTTGTCTGCTTAACACATCTGCTAGGGAGTTCTGTGCTCCTGGCAGAAACCTTGCCTGAAGAGTTAGTTGCAAGCTTAACGCAGTCTCCCATAAAAGCATTGCTTGCCTGCATAGAGGATAAGAATGTGTTCCCCCTTGCTTGTTGATGTACCACATGACAGTTGTGTTGTCTGTTAGAATCAACACCTGCCCTGGAAGAAGTAACTCCTTGAAAGCCATCAATGCAAACTGGACTGCTAACATCTCCTTCATGTTGATATGTAGATGCTGTAGTCTGGCAGGCCACTTGTCTTGTATCCACTTTCCATTTAGATGAGCTCCCCAAGCTATGTCCGAGGCATCTGTCGTTAAAATCTGACTCGCCTCTGGCCGGGTCACAGAGAGTCCCTTGTTTAGGTGACATTCCTGAGCCCACCACAAGAATTCCTTTTGAAGGCAAGGTATTATTTGAATGACAGTGTCCAAATCCTGGCAGTGCTGTGTCCATACATTTTTGAGATACCATTGCAGCTTCCTCATATGCAGTTTGGCATTGGGAAGCACCAGAATACAAGATGCCATGAACCCTAATGCTTGAAGGACTGTCCTTGCAGTCAGCACGGACTGATGAGATAGTTGATGGAAGTAAAGTGACAGACTCTTTTGTTTGTCCGGGGTTAAAAAGGCCATCTGGGCTGCTGTATTCAGTCTCACACCCAGAAAGCACATGTCTTGAGAGGGTACTAGACTGGACTTTATTTCGTTCACAGAATACCCTAGGCATCTTAGCACTGCTATGACATATTCCAGATGCTGTAGAAGGTCTTCCTTTTCTTGAGCCAGAATCAGGCAGTCGTCCAAGTAAGGATAGATTTGAATTCCTTGAAGCCTGAAGTAAGCTATCACTGGAGCCAGAACCTTTGTGAATACTCTGGGCGCAGTAGATAAGCCAAAGGGCAATGCAGAGAACTGATAATGAAAATCTCCAGTTCGAAACCGCAGATACTTCCTGCAACCTAGCCTTATAGGCACATGAAGGTAAGCTTCCTTGAGATCTAAAGTTACCATCCAGTGATCTTTGCCCAGCAGAGGTAAAAGCTGTTGTAACGTCAACATCTTGAACTTGGGAATGTCCAAATAAGTGTTGAGGATAGATAAATCCAAAATTGGTCTCCACGTGTTGCCCTTCTTTGGTACTAGGAACAGGCGAGAATAAAATCCTAAGCCCCTTTCTGATACAGGGACTGGCTGAATGGCCCCCATCTGGAGTAACTGAGAAACTTGCTTGTGAGCCTCTTTTCTTTGTGGAGGAGGAACGTCTGGCATGCCTTTGAAAGGGGGCATTGTGTGGAAATAAAATCTGTAACCGTGATGAATGATATCCAACACCCATCTGTCTTGAGTAATCAAATCCCAATTTTCTTTGAAAAGAGACAGTCTTCCTCCCAAAGGAGCTGCCAGACGAGAATCCACTGGCAGCTGAAAAGGCAGGTCATTGGGTCTGTTTACGAAAGGACTGACCCCTGCCCTCACCAGAAGTCTGAGCAGGTGAACTCCCTGATCTAGGCCTAAAAGAACCTTGAGCCCTGCCCCTACCACGTCTAGACCTACCCCTAGACTGGGAATCATAAGCAGGATATGTCCACCCCTTAGCAGGCCAATTTCTACTAAACTTTGGAGGCTGCACCTGCAAAAAATCTTTAACAGTCTGCATAGACTTAGCTTTGTCCTCCATTTTCTTTAAAACTGCTTCCACAGGCGGTCCAAACAACACCTCAGACTGTAAAGGAGCATCCAAAATCCTTGTCTTAACATGCTCAGCTAAATTCTGATCCTTCAACCAGGCATGTCTGCGAAGAACAGAACTAGTAGCAGCCACCCTCGAGGAGGCCTGTACAGCATCAAAACCACACTGCAAAGAATGCTTACCCACTTGTTCAGACACATGAACCAAATCCAGCAACTCTTTACACTCAATACCTTCCGCCAAAGCATCCACCTTAGATTTCAATTGTGAAAGGAGATAATTTTGATATTTTAGCATGTGAAACTGACAATTCAACGCCCTCATGGCGAGAGTGGAAGAAGTATACACTTTCTTTCCCCACCTATCCAAAGCCCTTGCCTCTTTATCAGAGGGTACAGGATTTTTAACCACAGAAGCTTTAACACCTTTAGGCCCCTGAGAAACAGTTTCTGGGTCCGCCCTAGGACTCTTAAACAAATACTTATGAGCTTCGGGCACCCTATAATACCTATCAGGCTTAACAGGAGCAGGAGGCAAGGAGTCAGGGTTCAGGGAAGCCTCTGCAAAAACATCCTCCACCACATTCAACACAGGAGGAATAGCTAAGGGCCTATGCTGGGGTAAAACAAGAATTCCCTAAGCCTTTTCCTGGAATCAGAGTAATCCTGGCCTTCCCATTTAAAGTGCTCCCTCATGGAGTGTAGAGTCTCTGAAAATGAAAAATCCTCAGGAGGAGAAGCTGTAGGAGTGGAATCATCCACATCAGAATCAGAATAAGTAGGATACTCCTGTAAGTCTTCCACAGAAGACTCTGAAGCCTGTGAACACTGTTCAAAACTATCAAACTCCTGTTCCACCCTAGGCCTCTTATCAGGCGGGGGCATAGAACCTCTAATCATAGTAATCAAATCTTCTGCCATTTTAAGCATATGTTTCTTAGGCACAGAGCCCGAAATGCTAGGAGAAGCCCCCACAGAAGCTGAACTTGGCCTACCTCTAAAGGAAGCTTTGGCAACAGAAGGAGAGGCCCTAACTACCTTGGGAAGAGAGGGAAGAACAGTTACCTGAGAAGCCCCCTCAGCCTGGCCTACCTCCTGAGAGGGCACATCCTGTAACAATAAAGTTTCTGCCTGAGACTCCATGGAAACTCCTGGCAAAACCTCTGGCTCCACTGAGCCTTCTAAAGAACCGACGTCCGGGAGTGCCGGTTCATCAACCCTAGGCTTCACTGTTTTGTCCTTGCGCTTCTTGGATGAAGCGGGCGTCGGAGCATCCGACGGCATATTATAATTGCAACGCTTCCCAAACACTAACCTGGCACAATCTAGCCTCCTCTTAATAGTGCGTTTGTTAAATCTAGCACAAGAACGGCAACCAACAACGTCGTGCTCAGGCCCTAAACAAGGTATACACAATGTATGATAATCCCTATGCGGTATCTGCTTCCCACAAGAAATACAGTTATTCACTTTTTCTGACATCCGGTTAAATACTGAGGCAAGAAAAAACCAAAATGTTCCCCAACGGGGTACTTAGCCAACTCTGTTTCGGTCTGAAACTCCGGTTTCGGAAATATCTCAGAACGCCAACCTGCACTCGCAAAATTGCTTCTGCATCGGACCATGCGGCAAAAAAGACTGAGGATATGACGTCGGTCATGCGCATTAGTACCCTGACGTACTGACGTCAGTCTAAGGCGCCATGACCGACGTCAGCCTTATACTCTGGTATTCGGGCCGACTGGACGCGGACTATACCCAATAGTCAGGACTGCAGCAATGGAAGACGAAGAACATCAACCATTGATGCAGCTGGTAGCATTTAGCATCTACCTGTGAAAACACATAAACAAGGACTTTTCTTAGATACAACGCAGATCCTGGAAGCCATAGGTTCATAGGTAGGTACTAGGCTATCGGCCCAAGGGCCTACATAAGCCTAGCCAGCAAGGTTCCATAGCTTACCCCACCCAAGAAAGTTATTTTCCTGTGCCACTATCCAGCAGACACACAGAAGTGATCCCGGGGTGTATTTCCTATTTCCGATCCACTCATCAAGATTTTTCTTGAAGAATGTTAATGAAGAACTTTGCTTGACATAGATGGGTAGCTTGTTCCAGAGTATAGGAAGTCTCTGGGACAGGAATCTATCCCTCCAGCATGTCTTGTTTATTGTGGTGACAAGGTTTAGGTCCCTAGAGCATGTAGCTCAGAGGGATTGGGATTTCTTTAGGTGTAGCATGTCCAACAGCTCTGGGTTTGACATAGCTTTATATGTTAGGCAGAGATCACCTTGGAGTAGGCAATATGCTACAGAGTAAAGCTGGAGTTTTTTGAGGCGGTCAGTGTAGGGCGTTTGAGGCCAGTAATCCTCTTTGTGAGGTACTTCTGTGGCCTTTTCAGCTGCTGCAGATGTCTTGTGAGGTACATTCCAAAAGGGGCGTTGTACTCTATAATGGGTCTAATGAGTGACAGGTAGAGGGGAACAATGACCTCCTTTTTCCTGGATGAGAACCCTTTTATGGTGAAGTGTGCCACGTAGAAGGACTTTCTGACTACTGTGGCGATGTGACTATCAAAGGAGCGACTACTGTCCACTTGGGTCCCAAGGTCTCTTATCACGCATTTGGTGTTAAGTAGATTGCTGCCTATGTGGTAGTTCATGGGTATGGAGTTTTTACCAAAGGGGATGACACTGCACTTTATGGCACTGAGCTTGAGGCCATGGCTCTGCCACCAGGCATCTGTCTCAGTGAGGCTCTTCTGTAGGATGTCCACATCATTTGGGGACTTGACTATGGCTCCTAGTTTGCAGTCTTCTGTGAATTTAGTTAGCCAAAGGCCTTCTGTATTAGCCTGTACTTCAGAGAAGTAGATACCAAACAGGAGAGGTCAGAGGATGGAACCCTGTGGTACTCCACTTGTCACTGCTTTGAGGTCAGATTTGGAGTCTGCAATGTGTGGGTTCTGTCAGTGAGCCAGTTGGCAACCCATCTTGTGGCATAGGGATTTATACCTAGTTTAGTAAGTTTAGCTATAATTTCAGAATAGGGATGGTGTCAAAAGCCTTGGCAAGGTCAAGATAGGCTGTGTGAACCACCTTACCTTTATCCACGGCTTTGGTGACTGCCTCAAAGAGGTCGATCAGGTTTAGGAGGCATGATCTGCCTTTCACAAACCCGAACTGGGTGGGGTCCAAAGTTTGGAGGTTACCAATGTTTTTGTTTATGACATAAAACAAAAGCACTTCCAAGACAATACCTCTAGTGTTAGATCTTATGTTTGTTACACATCCTTTTTATGGAGTGGCTATAAAATAATTTAATTTCACCTATTTTTTTGAAGTTAACCTTCTGTATATCAGTTTCTCTTTTTAAAATATATACATTTAAACAGTTACAATAGTGTATGCACATTTCTGTTCTGTTCCAGTAGGGTACAATGTGGATACATTTTTAAAGCTCAGTACTTTACAACCCTGTTCAACACACACTTCTGTACCAGCAGTTTGATATACACAACATACAGTTCTAATACATTTGTAACACAAGTCTATGAATCATGTTGATATTCACAAATGACAATTATTTACAAAATTCTAGATTTCTGGGCTGGCAGAATCTCCTTTCATGACACCTTATATTACCAGCCAAAGCATGCACTGCTTGCAGTAGAATCGGTTTTCTTTTTAACGATCAGAATGATTGTGCTTACTCACGGACTGATTCCACATTGAGTACTAGTGATGGAAGCATTATATGTGACTGTTAAATAGTTTTAAAAAAATCAAAGACTTTCCACATTGCTGAGGCTGCCATATAACACAGCAAGGCAGTCCTGCCCAAAATACAGCAGCTATACTGCATGCCCCAGGGCAACTCTGTCTCCCAACCACAAGACCCCAGTATAGATTATGGATCAAGACAATAGCCTGGTCACCAAACAATACCCAGATCTCTGTGGTACATGCCAATAATTGATCCTCCCTCCACATCAGAGACCACAAAAAGACGACAAAAAAAATGGAACTGAATCTGCATCAATGCCTAAACTCTTCAGCCCCCCTCAATCTGGGCATACTGCTTGTGCTACCAAAGGCTCAATGCCAAAAACATGCAGAAATCTCTCAAAGCTGTTCTCAGCAGTTACTTCCTCAGTAAACATGCTGGTTTCTTGTAACCTGCTTACTTCATCATTCCAACATGGATGTTCAAGGCTCCATTCTCTGACTATTAATGCTTGTAATACAAGAAAAGTAAAACAGACTACAAGCTTCACCTAGTGCTCCTGTTGAAAAGAGTGCCTTAAGACCACTTGCTGTTCTTCTCCAGAGTCTGCACTCACTGCCCTAAATAACTATCCTGTTAACCTTTACCTGTTCCTATTCCAGTCATTCACCACTCCCTTACTCACCTTTACTGACTAGCTCAGTGCACCTCTCAATAGACAAAATTGCCCAGTTGCTTAGCATGTTAGAATCTAGTTTATTCTTATATTTCCTTATTCATGTCTGCATTTACTGAAGTTGAAGTTAATATTTTTCTTTTTTGAGCCTACAATTGAATGATTTTGGTCACCATGCGATTTGGATACAAAGATATGCAGCAAATTATCATGCTTCTTCTTTCGGCTTTTCCCAGTTAGGGGTCGCCACAGCGGATCACCTGTCTGCTCATGATTGGCAGTGGAGTTTTACGGTGTTGAGTTGCCAGCCCGAAACACACATGCACTCATGCCTAGCACCAATTTAGAGCGTCCGATCCACCTACAGCATGTCTTTGGGATATGGGAGAAAACCGGAGGAAACCCACGCGACCACAGGGAGGACATGCAGACTCCGCACAGTAGGCACCCCAGCAGAGGATCGAACCGGAGAACCTCTTGTTGTGAGGCAACAACGCTAACCGCTGCTCTACCATGGCTGCCCTACAGCAAATTATCATGCTAGAACTGGCAAATTAATTTTGAGGCACAAGTCATAGTGAAAATGGTAGTTTCTGAAGAGTCAGCTTAATGCAATGAAAACATTCAAATTATTCAAAAATCAGAAATATTGCCCATTCATTGAAAAGGCCAAGACGTTAATAGAAAGTTTTAAGTTACGGGTAAGTTTACAGATAAAAAAAATAGTATATGTGATTAGAGAAAAATGTGGTGTCAATTGAAAAAACACCAAATTCCAAATTAAAAAAGCAAGATAAAGAAAAACTGAGGGAAAGCATCATCTTAGTAGCAGTGATGTTCTAGCTAGCTCATAGTTCAAGGTATACTAGTTTTCAAGCCAAAAGTCATGTTAGAACACAGGCTAGATATTGTTTTTGAATATCTATATAGGATCACAGGACGTTACTTGACTAATGGCCCTAGGGCCCTTAGAAGCTTAGCCAAGTTCAACCCATGTTGCCAAGGGTGTCTGGTTCAAGTAGACACTAAAATCAGCACCTATTGCCCCTGTCCAAGAGGTACACAGGTCAAACCCCTGGGGTGAATTTCCAATGACTTATTCAGTCATCCAAACTAGGCTTAAATAGGGCCAATGAGGGACTTTGTTTAACATGAATAGTAAGGTTTTTCCAAAGGTGGGGCAACCTCTGTGACACAACTCTGTCTCTCCAGCAAGTTCTGTTGATATCATAACAGGTTAAGGTCCCTTGGGGAAGTGACCCATGTGCTATTTGACTTGCGAATGTGCAGCATTTCCATTAAAGCTGGGTCAGAGATTATTCTATATGGAAGGCACAAGTTGCCTCTGAGCAGTATGTATGACACAGAGTAAAGTGACAAAGATTTCAGTCTGTCCGCATAAGACAGATCTTGAAGACCCTGAATTTTCTTTGTAAGCAACCCTTGTGGTCTCTCTAATTGCTGCAGGTGTTTGGAGAGGAACATACCAAAGGGTGCATTATACTCTATTATTGGCCTGATGGGAAGAGTGCAGGAGGGTTATAACCACTTTTTCCTGGAGGCAGTGCCCTTACTTATGAGATGAGCAATATAAAATGCCATTCTTACAACTGTGGAGACCTTTGATTGAAGTTAAGGTTGCTGTCAACCTGTGTGCCCAGGTCTCTCATCACTGACTCTATGCTTAGGGTATTGCTATTGATGTGGTAGTTTGCAGGAACTTCACCTTTGCTGAAGGGGATGATAATGCATTTTTTTGCATTAAGTTTACGACCATGACTTTGGCACCAGTAATTAGTCTGCATAAAACCTTCTTGCAAGATGTTGACATCACTAGGTGTTTCAATGATTGCTCCCAGTTTGCAGTCATCAGCAAACTTTGTCAGCACAGTCCTTTAGTTTTAGCCTGTACTTCAGAGATGTAGATTCTGAACAGCAGGGTTCTCAGAACAAAATAAACTTTATCATGTATGATGGTCATCCAAATTTGGGTACAGAAGAACTGTCTGTCAATACTGTGCATGTGTTTCACAGATTTAAGGCACTTTCCCCCACGTCTTGCATGACGAGTGAAGATATTAGTAACACAGATAGTGAAACCACATAGATAATCTGTAAATATACCCTCAAGGAATGAACAATGCCTTCCGACTACCAGAAACCTATAACTGCACCTACCTGTAAGGTGAAAGGAAGTAATTCTAATGCTGATAATTTTAACTTTATTAGCCTTCTATTGAGCACAGACAAGGGACTAGAAGCTCTATCTACAAACTGGCTCAAGTCGCTACCCTCAGAGTTTTTCATCACTATCATCTTGCTTTAACCTCCTGCAATTGCAGTCAGCAGATGGATGTAATTTATTTTGATTTTAAAGGCATGTGACTACTAGCTTTTGCTCAAGAAATTAGAAAATCTTGGGCTTCCTAGCTCTTCAGTTTGATGGGTTTCTGAGTGACTGACAGAAGTTGAGAGGTCAGAGTGCAAGTCAGGAAAACTTATTTTGAATATAATAACCTGTATAGTATAGAGCACTGATCCCATTGGACCCATTTCAGTCTCAGCCAGTGGGTAAACACAATAGCTACAAGATATTATATACAAAGTAAAAGATAAAATGCAAATGTATTATATACAAAGTGAATATCAGAGATGGCTTGAGGGTATAAAGACAGTAGATAAACAACATATGCAAACCGATTAGCAAAACACAATATATAAGTGGTAGACATCAGAACTGACATGCTGAAACAATGACAGTAAAAAGCAGAGTCACAGTAAGGTATGTAGAGGGGCAAAGTTAGGAAGAGTTTAAATTATATGACCAGAGAAAGAGCGAGTGCAGGTGCATTTTCCAAGAGTCTTGCGATGTGCTGTTTGTTCTGATCAGAAAACAGGGCAAGAGGAATGATCTTTAAGAGAAAGGAAAGCTTCCCACAATTTGGGACCAAGGACTGAGATCATGCTGTGTGCACTAAAGCCTAACTTAAGGGGTTTGGAGGAAAGGATCAAAATGGTTACGATTTTGAAGGTTGTACGTTACTGCATCTCTGAATGGCCTGGAGATTAGTGGGGGGTCCCATTCTTGGTAAGTTTAAGCAGCTGAGAAGTGAGTAGAAAGCCAGCAGATTGCTTTACATAGAGCTTTTTCAATGGTTTTGCAGTGGTGTTCATTCCTTGGGCAGAGTGACACAGGGTCTGCTGCACCGTGACACAGGGTCTGCTGCACCTCAAAAGTCCATTCTCAGTTCCTAATATTGCTGTTTTATACTCAGTGGACTGACAAAATAAAGATAGGTTGACATCCGAATTAGATGCCACACTCTTTCAGGATTGTCTGTGTAAAGTTTTGTCACAGGCAAAACTGAATGATCTATCATGAAGAGCTCCCTAAAGAAATGTTGGGTTCACAATGCAGAGTTATGCAACATGTAAAAAAAAAAATAATTGGAGAAGAGCAGATATTGAACATTGACCTCCTTAAATCTTTTTTTTTTTTGCAGGAGGGCTTTCATCCTCCACCCATACCAAGTCCAGGATTGCCATATCACAGGGAAAAGGGAACATTTCAATAGATCACAATCTCTGACTTGGTATATGCAAGTTTGGATTTCCCATCAGTCTCCACAAGTCTCCACAATTTGGGAATTGGCATTGCAAATCTCAACATTTCAAGTATTTATCTTTTCAGTCATTTAAACACCAATGAGGTAATCTCTGGTCCTATCCTGTACTTCTCCATTTTCTTTGTTTGGTCAGGGGGAAGTTTCTTTACTCACCAGTGGGAGTGGGGAGTACTGAGCTGCCTGCTTGTCCTCAGAGGAGTGGTTTAAGACAGTAACTTGTAATTCAGTGGCCATTTTGGGTCATTTCCTGCCTTTTCCAGCCCCCTGCTATAAAGCACGCTTTGGCAGGCTTTTCTGGCTGTAGAGAACTCAGCACAGCTCCTCGTGGTATCCAACAGAGTTCCTAGAGCAGCAGAGACCAGAAAAAGCAACTTTCCAGATTTTAAGTATTTTTTCTTGCATTTTTCGACCATTTGTGTTTTTCAACGACTGTTTCTGTCTATTTTATAGTGGTATTACCTGTTTTTCCTGTTTTTATAAGCTTTATAGGTTCATAGGTTTATACTAGGCTATCTGCCCTAAGGCATTTATAAGCCTAGCCCAAATTTTTGTGGCTTACGCCACCCCTTATATGAAAAAATACTGTGCCCATTAGTTTGTTGTGCCTCTGTCCAGCAGTGACACAGAGATGATTCCCAGGATAAACCTACGATCTCCCATCCACAGGTCAAGATTTCTCTTGAACAGAGCCAGCGAGGTGCTCTGCCTCACATGGACCGGGATTTTATTCCACAGCATAGGGAGTCTCCGAGTGATAAATCTATCCCTCCAGCACGTCCTATTTATATCCATGCTAAGGTTTAAGTCGCTTGCTCTAGTGGTTTTGGTGGATTTGGATTTTTTGAGGTGGAGCATGTCCATTAATTCCGGGTTGGACATGGCCTTGTATGTCAGGCACATGTCACCTCTGAGCAGACGGTATGCAACTGAATAGAGCTGGAGTTTCTTCAATCTGGCAGCATATGACAGATTTTGGAGTCCCTTTATCTTTTTGGTGAGGAACTTTTGGGGTCTCTCCAATTGCTGCAGATGTCGGGTGCGATGCATCCCGAATGGGGCATTGTACTCGATCATTGGTCTGATAAGTGAAGAGTACAGGGGAACAATGACCTCACTAGATCTGGATGTGAATCCCTTCATGATCAGGTGGGCAATGTAGAAGGTCTTTCTAACCACTTTAGCAACGTGAGTGTCAAAAGAAAGGCCACTGTCAACCTGGGTCCCCAGGTCCCTGATAACCTCTTCTGTGCTTAGTGGATTGCCACCTATATGGTAGCTTGGGGTTACCTTGTTTTTCTCGAAGGGTATGACTATACATTTTTTGGCGTTTAACTTCAGGCCATGGATCTGGCACCAGCTATCTGTTTCCGTGAGTCCCTTCTAAAGGATATCAGTGTCCGATGCACTTTCCACTATGGCGCACAGTTTGCAGTCATCTGCAAACTTTGTCAGCCAAAGTCCTCCCATGTTGGCCTGTACTTCTGAGAAGTAGATGCCGAACAATAGGGGGCCAAGGACCGAGCCCTGTGGGACACCGCTTGTGACCGGCTTGGAGTCTGACATAGCGCCAGCAACTCTAACCCTGTGGGTTCTGTCCTTAAGCCAGTTTGCAACCCATCTTGTGACATATGGGTTTACATTTAAGCTGGTAAGTTTTTCTACAATACCCGAGTGGGGTATTGTGTCGAAGGCCTTTGCAAGGTCAAGGTAGGCTGTATGGACTGCCTTTCCCTCATCAATGGCCTTGGTGACTGTTTCGAAGAAGTCGACCAAGTTCAAAAGGCATGATCTGCCCTTGACGAAGCCAAACTGGGTCGGGTCCAATGTCTGCAAGTCCCCTATATCTTTGTTTATGAGCTCCATTATGATCCTCTCCATAGCTTTGCAGACTAGACTTGTTAAGCTTATGGGGCGGTAATTACCAGGGTCCGTAGAGGCACCGCCTTTGTGGAGTGGGACCACAGTTCCCGTATGCCACTCCTTGGGCACGTATCCTGTGGTAAGGCTGAGATTAAACAGCTGCCTTATGTGCGGGTTTAATTCCTCATTTAGCTCATGTAGCACACAGCCGGGGACACCATCCGGTCCCATTGATGCTGTGTTTTTAGCTTTAGAGAGAGCAGCTTTCACCTGCGCATTTGAGATGTCTGGGAGGCTACACTCTGCTGGGATAGTTATCTCTCCTTTAGGGGGGGAGGGGGGGGTGAAGTTTGCACTGAACCTGTCTGCCAGTATGTTGGCAATGTCTGTGGGTTCAGTGATTTTTGTATCATTTTGGACTAATTCTGAGCATATCTGGGAGTTTCCACCCAGGTTCCTAACATAGCTGAAAAAGGCCTTATGATTGTCCTTTGAATCCATGGCAATTTTTCTCTCAAAATTGGCCTTAGTTGATTTTATGAGTGCTCGTATTTTTTACTAATAATGATCAGGGGTGACTTCCCTTTTATGGATTTTGTTCTATCATGTAATAGCTTTCTCCTCTTATTGTAAAGTTTGTTAATGGCTGGGGTCCACCAGACTGGACGTTTGCCCTTTGTGGAAAGAGTCTTGGTTTTATTTGGGATTGCCTGATCCATGCAGTCCTGGAGGTGTTCATAGAAGGCATTTGTAAGGGCTTCCACAGCTTGGGTTGTGGTTTCCACTGGCTCAGGGGCCTTGAAGGATACCACACCAGTCTTGAGTAGTGTGAAGTTTGCTTTAGAGAAGTTCTTCACTGTGGTCTTTTTTGTTTGGGGTGGGGGCGGGATGTGGATTTCCAGTGAGATTAGTTTATGATCAGATCTCACCAATGAGGGATATACTTCGGTGTGGAGCATTTTGTCCCCATGTTTGTGATAATGAGATCTAGTATATTTTCTCCTCTTGTGGGAACAGTGACTAGCTGTTCCATGGCATTTGAATTTATGAACTCCAGGAACCGTTGGGCTAGAAAGTTAGGGCTTGAGTAATGTTCCCAGTCTATATTCGGGTAGTTGAAGTCACCCAATATGATGGTGTTTGGAAATACATTTATACCCACCAGTGTCTTCAGGAAGGCTGTGTGGGGTTCCTGAGTTTGAGAGGGTGGCCTGTAGCATGCTACAATTTGTAGAGCAGTTTTGCCTATGGTTAGTTGCACCTGGATGGTTTCCGAAGCTTTGTGCGTTGCCACCAACCTGGAGGTGTGGGTATCCTTTATGAATATGGATACACCCCCTCCTTTTGTGGTGTGGTCCGGGTTTTGTGGCCGGCATGATATGAGGTAAAACCCAATAGTGCCGGGGTGCTCTCAGGAGCCTTGAACCAGGTTTCAGTTACAGCACAGACATCGATGTTCTCCATACTGAGAAGGGCCTCGAGTGCGTGCATTTTGAGATTTAGACTTCTGGCATTGAGCAGCATTACCCTCAGTTTCTTCCCATTTTTGTTTTCTAGGGTGGTAGGTTTAGAATTTGAGCCTTGCCTAAAAAAGGCAGTATTAATTGTTGGTTGCACTTCTTAGTTTAAGTTTGCTTAAAAGTTAAACTACAGGCTAATAACATTCAAGTGTACTAGCTTTTGATAGCATTTAATCGAAAAGCAAAGCATTTATTGTGTTTTCTGTTCCGTCTGTGAAAAAAATTAAAAAAAAAAACAAAAAAATATTCTTGTTCTCCTAACTTTCCTGGCTAGTTGTTCCAGTGATCAGGTTTTGCTGATCCCTGGGCTTTGTCCTGGTTCCTGTACTTCTCCATTTTCTTTGTTTGGTCAGGGGGAAGTTTCTTTACTCACCAGTGGGAGTGGGGAGTACTGAGCTGCCTGCTTGTCCTCAGAGGAGTGGTTTAAGACAGTAACTTGTAATTCAGTGGCTATTTTGGGTCATTTCCTGCCTTTTCCAGCCCCCTGCTATAAAGCACGCTTTATCGTGCTTTAGCGCAATTTAGCGCGGAGTTGCCACTAGAGCAGCATCGGGCAGCGCCGGTTTAACAAGGTTAAACTTTTTCTGGCTCCATAAAGTCTGTTCTTCATTTTTTCCCTTAGAACTGCTCTACTAGTAACCTAAACAGTATATCCCTTAACTAAAAAGCGCAGCACTTGTTCCTAAAAGTTTTTTTTTTTCAAAAAAAAGCTCAGCACTTGTCTTAAAAGCATCTTCCTTGCAGGTTAAGCACTTCTATATTATACAAAGTCCCTCACTTGTGAAACCCCCCCAGGAGTACCCACTTCCTTACTAAGTCCTCTCTTATTCAGTCTCATACCTAACTCCGTAATTTTTCTAGCATGTCGAAGGGCCAGATGCTGGCGTCCTCTCCTGCCCAGATGGTGAATCTGGGAATATTGAGGCAATGTTACAATTGCCTCATGTACACAGACAACCCTCTCCTCCTCCCACATAACACAAATACTTGCGAGAGATGCAGCTATTTAGCCAAACTGGAGGCTGAGCTCTCTCAACTCAGGACTGGCAAGACCAGACAGGAGGAGAAGGCAACTACACACACCACAAAACCAGCCTCACATAATGCTACCACACCACTGAATCAAACACATAAACACACAAAGACTTACTCGGAGGCTCTGAGTAAAAATTTACCTAAACAGCAGAGGCCTCCAAAGCAGACACCCAAGGAACTGCTACCTCAAGACACCCCACAAGCAACACATAAACCACAAAATCAGTGTGCAAAGCAGTCGCAGCCCTTAAGGCCAAATACAACACCAAACATACTTGTCATAGGTGACTCCATAGTCAGACACACTGACGTCCCACTCACCAGGCTGAACAAGGAGAGGGTCACAGTAAGCTGCCTATCGGGCGCTAGAATCCGCCACATAACACAAGCACTCTGGTCACTCCACGGCAAGTACAAATATGACACAGTCATTGTCCATGCTGGTGTGAACGACCTGAGACGTACCTCCCTGGACTACATGAAAAGAGACATAGAGGAGCTCTCTGATTATGTAGCCCAGGCAGGTATGACCCTGACCCTGAGCAGTATCCTTCCTTCACCAAGAATGATGCCACAATATAGAGACAAGATGATCAGCTTTAACAATTGGCTTAATTTCTGGTGTCATTCAAAGGGGATCCAGTGTCTGTCTGCCTGGGATGACATGCTTGACAAGCCATGCTGCCATGAGGGACGGCGCACCTGTCACCCCTGGGATTCCGGATATTGGCTAAGGCTCTTGCCACCCCCATAGTGCCTTTTTTAGGCAAGGCTCAAATTCTAAACCTACCACCCTAGAAAACAAAAATGGGAAGAAACTGAGGGTAATGCTGCTCAATGCCAGAAGTCTAAATCTCAAAATGCACGCACTCGAGGCCCTTCTCAGTATGGAGAACATCGATGTCTGTGCTGTAACTGAAACCTAGTTCAGGGCTCCTGAGAGCACCCCGGCACTATCAGGTTTTACCTCATATCATGCGTTCCGTCCCCAAAACTCGGTCCACACCACAAAAGGAGGGGGTGTATCCATATTCATAAAGGATACCCACACCTCCAGGTTGGTGGCAATGCACAAAGCTTCGGAAACCATCCAGGTGCAACTAACCATGGGCAAAACTGCTCTACAATTTGTAGCATGCTATAGGCCACCCTCTCAAACTCAGGAACCCCACACAGCCTTCCTGAAGACACTGGAGGGTATAAATGTATCTCCAAACACCATCATATTGGGTGACTTCAACTACCCGAATATAGACTGGGAACATTACTCAAGCCCTAACTTTCTAGCCCAACGGTTCCTGGAGTTCATAAATTCAAATGCCATGGAACAATTAGTCACTATTCCCATGAGAGGAGAAAATATACTAGATCTCATTATCACAAACATGGGGACAAAATGCTCAACACCCGAAGTATATCCCTCATTGGTGAGATCTGATCATAAACTAATCTCACTGAAAATCCACATCCCGCCCCCACCCCAAACAAAAAAGACCACAGTGAAGAACTTCTCTAAAGCAAACTTCACACTACTCAAGACTGGTGTGGTATCCTTCAAGGCCCCTGAGCCAGTGGAAACCACAAACCAAGCTGCGGAAGCCCTTAGAAATGCCTTCTATGAACACCTCCAGGACTGCATGGACCAGGCAATCCCAAATAAAACCAAGACTCTTTCCTCCAAGGGCAAACGTCCAGTCTGGTGGACCCCAGCCATTAACAAACTTTACAATAAGAGGAGAAAGCTATTACATGATAGAACAAAATCCATAAAAGGAAAGTCACCCCTGATCAGTATTAGTAAAAAAATACGAGCACTCATAAAATCAACTAAGGCCAATTTTGAGAGAAAAATTGCCATGGATTCAAAAGACAATCATAAGGCCTTTTTCAGCTATGTTAGGAACCTGGGTGGAAATTCCCAGATATGCTCAGAATTAGTCCAAAATGATACAAAAATCACTGAACCCACAGACATTGCCAACATACTGGAAGACAGGTTCAGTGCAAACTTCACCCCCCTCTCCCCCCCTAAAGGAGAGATAACTATCCCAGCGGAGTGTAGCCTCCCAGACATCTCAAGTGCGCAGGTGAAAGCTGCTCTCTCTAAAGCTAAAAACACAGCATCAATGGGACCAAATGGTGTCCCCGGCTGTGTGCTACATGAGCTCAATGAGGAACTAAACCCGCACATAAGGCAGCTGTTTAATCTCAGCCTTACCACAGGATACGTGCCCAAGGAGTGGCGTACGGCAACTGTGGTCCCACTCCACAAAGGCGGTGCCTCTACGGACCCTGGTAATTACCGCCCCATAAGCTTAACACGTCTGGTCTGCAAAGCTATGGAGAGGATCATAATGGAGCTCATAAACAAAGATATAGGGGACTTGCAGACATTGAACCCGACCCAGTTTGGCTTCGTCAAGGGCAGATCATGCCTTTTGAACTTGGTCGACTTCTTCGAAACAGTCACCAAGGCCATTGATGAGGGAAAGGCAGTCCATACAGCCTACCTTGACCTTGCAAAGGCGTTCGACACAATACCCCACTCGGGTATTGTAGAAAAACTTACCAGCTTAAATGTAAACCCATATGTCACAAGATGGGTTGCAAACTGGCTTAAGGACAGAACCCACAGAGTAAAGTTGCTGGCGCTATGTCAGACTCTAAGCCGGTCACAAGTAGTGTCCCACAGGGCTCGGTCCTTGGCCCCCTATTGTTTGGCATCTACTTCTCAGAAGTACAGGCCAACATGGGAGGACTTTGGCTGACAAAGTTTGCAGATGACTGCAAACTGGGCGCCATAGTGGAAAGTGCATCGGACACGGATATCCTTCAGAGGGGACTCACGGAAACAGATAGCTGGTGCCAGAGCCATGGCCTGAAGTTAAACGCCAAAAAATGTATAGTCATACCCTTCGGGAAAAACAAGGTAACCCCAAGATACCATATAGGTGGCAATCCACTAAGCACAGAAGAGGTTATCAGGGACCTGGGGACCCAGGTTGACAGTGGCCTTTCTTTTGACACTCACATTGCTAAAGTGGTTAGAAAGACCTTCTACATTGCCCACCTGATCATGAAGGGATTCACATCCAGATCTAGTGAGGTCAATGTTCCCCTGTACTCTTCACTTATCAGACCAATGATCGAGTACAATGCCCCATTCGGGATGTATCTCACCTGACATCTGCAGCAATTGGAGAGACCCCAAAAGTTCCTCACCAAAAAGATAAAGGGACTCCAAAATCTGTCATATGCTGCCAGATTGAAGAAACTCCAGCTCTATTCAGTCGCATACTGTCTGCTCAGAGGTGACATGTGCCTGACATACAAGGCCATGTCCAACCCGGAATTGATGGACATGCTCCACCTCAAAAAATCCAAATCCACCAGAACCACTACAGCAAGCGACTTAAACCTTAGCACGGATATAAATAGGACGTGCTGGAGGGATAGATTTATCACTCAGAGACTCCCTATGCTGTGGAATAAAATCCCGGTCCATGTTAGGCAGAGCACCTCACTGGCTCTGTTCAAGAGAAATCTTGACCTGTGGATGGGAGGTTTACCCCGGGAATCATCTCTGGGTCACTGCTGGACAGAGGCGCAACAAACTAATGGGCACCGTATTTTTCCATATAAGGGGTGGCGTAAGCCGCAAAACTTTGGGCTAGGCTTATAAATGCCTTAGGGCAGATAGCCTAGTATAAACCTATGAACCTATTAAGACAGAATATTTGGGTAACTCAATCTAGGAGAAAGCAATTGCTTATGATGACATCTGGACAATCACAAAACAAATTTGTCCGATGTTAGGCATATTAATTAAATCTTTAAACAGGAAAGTAGAGCTACTAAGTATTAAAAGTACAATAGATGGTGCAAAACAGAAGCCCTAACACTTCCTTCCCATTACTGAAAAAAAGTTTGCTGGAATTTGCCCATGCCAAAATAAAACGTCAAACACAGGTATACTAAACAGGTTAGGTTTAATTCCCTGTAATCTTATGATAGGCAAAAAGCACCTAATCTGTGACATCTGTCTTACTGAAGGCTTAATTTATGATTTCAGATCTTTAAAAAGGAGGATTTTATTTTTCAATGTATTAGCGAGAATCCCTGTAGCAACAAATTAAGGGGTGGCCATTTTAGATTACAGTGGACCTTTAAGACCTCTGGCAAAATAATGAACTAGTTAAGTGAAACACTAGTTACACTTGCACATAGACTTGCATTTTTTTATGTTTTTTTGTTTGACCCGTTGCAAAAGGAGGCTGCTTGTTTTTCGATTGAGATCAGTTCAACTTGGAGTATGGGTGGTTTATGCCGTTTTCGATATTGTGGGCTTGAGGATTTTGTTTTACAACAGAGGAGGTGTGGATATATATGTACTCCATTACATTGAATGAAGTACAATGTCATCTGCAGTTTGATATATGTCAAAAGATGTTATGTTGATACATACTGCACATACTCCTAGGATTACCCCAGAGCAAAGTAGTGTTTTTGCATGGGAAAAAGCCTCCTGTTCCCCCAACCGCTAATTATATATACTAACTCTCTGAGATTGCACAGTCCTTGGAGATAGGAATGTTTCCCTACATGGGGATCTCACACACACATCAACATACCTGCTCCTGTCAACACTGTACTCCATTCTATGTGACAGAGTACTCATATATGTTATCTGTGCGTGTGGACATGAATGAGTTTTATTGACTGCAGCTCACATTAATGGTGTCCAGGCGTCTTTTCTCACAGTTTCACTCGCCTCTCTAGCATCATATTTAAGGCTACCAGACCACATCTTTTACTCTGTACTGAGTCAGAAGACATTTTAGATTGCATAGATATTCCAAGGCCACAACTTCCCCGAAGCAGTCATGCCTTGAAAGCATCTTCCCTTAGACTGCATCTCTGTTCTCATGGAAGGCAATACCTGTCAATTCCAGAGTTAATTTGTAGATACCCATCTACTCATCTATTTAAGTTAAAACTACTTAACATGTAATGGAAATTTATTCCAAAGGTTTGGGAGACACTGGATTTAACTCTATCCCTCTAATGTGTTTTTATCTGTCTGTTGGTAAGATTTAGTTCCCTGATTCTAGTATTGGTGGGGATTCTGGACTTGCAGAGAAAGAGGAGGTCCAGAACAACTGGGCTGCTAGTGGTATGGTAAACAAGACAGATCCTCCCTCAAGTCTATAATACATGCATAACTAAAGCCTCTCTTGGTAGTTCAGGGACTTTAGGCCTGTAATATCTTGGACTAGGAACCTTAGTGTTTACATCTTTAGTCCACTCAAATTAAATACAGGTCGCTCCAACTTGATCATTGCTTGAATGTTCCCTTTGGCCGAACTCCTACTCTCTCATAATCCTCCTCCCATCAAACTGTATGCAAGTAATTCAAGTGTTTGCTCAGACTGATTACTAAATCAGATAGACCACCAAGGTCTAAAACTAATGTCTTTCGGCTTTTCCCAGTTAGGGGTCACCACAGCAGAACTCTGATCCGCTAATGATGGACAGTGGATTTTTATGGTGCCGAGGTGCCAGCCCGACGCCCAACCTTCAAAGAAGGCACACCCATTCACGCACGCACCTACCTGCATGTCTTTAAGTGTCACTCGACCATGGGGAGGACATGCAGACTCCACACAGAAGGCGATCCAGCCGAAAATCGAACCAGAAAACCTCTTGCTGTGAGGCAACAACACTAACCGCTGCACCACCGTGGCCTCCAAAAATGGAAAACTATATTTTATTTTGTGTTTATGTTCTATGTAGTAATAATGTCACGGTAGCCCTACAAGTCATTATGACTTTTTTATAAAACTTGTTCTACAACAGAATAGTCTAATAGGGCAGCCATACTGAGGAGCTGTTTGTTGACTAAGAATTCTCCTTTTCAGAGTGCACTCTGTCTTCAGAAGATGACATTTTTTGAATGCGTATCCCTTCATTTTGGTGAGATACAGCTAATGCTTCAGCTGGCTGAGGCAATAGTTGAAGCCTTGACTCAAAAAAATATAAAAACATTTTTTTCACCTCTTTTTTTGTATACTAACTTGGCAATCATGCAGTGGGATGGGGAAAGTAAAAGAAAAAAAATTTGAATCACTGCAAGCACATGCAGAGAAAATGCAACAACAGCAATTTCCTACTGCAGATACAACTGGAATGTTCCAAATTTAAGAATAAAATATCCCATTTTCACTTCACCAAATGTAGGGTAGCTTTTATGAACATTCTTCTTTTAGCCTGCCTGTCCATTCACATAGAATGATGTACTCATAGTTACTATTTACTTATAGAATCTCTGGACAGAATGTCATTAAGTAACTTTTTGTTTGTGCAATTATCCATATTTTGAACCCATTATAATATGCTGCTTTTATTCTCTTGCAGGCACTGCTTAAATTAAATTCCTATAAAGCTAAAGATTAGTCATCTGCAGGGAGTCTTTTCTCAGTCACCTCTCTGTCAGCCAGTAGTATCAAGTTTCCTGCCATTACAGTCGCGGCTGCACTCTCAGCTGTAATTGGCAATATACAGAACAGATCTGTGAATTCTCAAATATTTAGTAGGTGTAGATTTATGACCCTAGTGGGACAGAAAGCTGGGCAACATACATCTTACTATATGGATTTTCCCAGGGCCAAAAGTCTTAAATGTAATAGTCAATATGAGGCAATACCAAAAAAGGCAAAGTTTAAAGAAAATTGGACAGCACAGAAATGCCACACAGAGTTTTATGTCTCAATCTATTTTATAGGGAGGAAAAGATACTACGATGAGGAAATGTTATATGCTTTCAACTAGGATCCGAATCCAGATCCCAGATTGGCTATTGGTTCAAATCTTGGTTGAAAACGCACACTTGTTGAGTGACATGTTCCTGGATTTTGACTACAGCCCACACTTTCAAAAGCTTCTGACTGATATAGTAATTTAGTTAAGTGCTGGTTCCGGGAGATTGCTGATGAATTCTCTGCTTTTTCCTCTTTCTCTGATTATTTGTATATTCTGCTGGAGAGGTAGGAAAGCACTACTATGCTTAATATATGATCCATAGTGAGACTGGGCTATGAGTAAGAAAGGGTCTAGGGATCTACCCATTTACCTGGTTAAAAAAGCATAACATGACCAACAGAAGGTCAGATAACTACATTCCATTCTGGTACCGAAGTCACAAAAAATTGACAAGGGAACTTTGGATGCCCAGTACAAGCACAATAAATAACACAAATAGTAAATTAATTGATTAATTAACCACTTTGAAAACCTGATGCAATAACCAAGCCAATAAAAACATAATAAAATACAAAAAACATGGGAAACAATGCAAGTAGAATCCAAAGTTAGGGAAGGTCACAAAATTGTTCCCACTGCAGTTCCAGGCTTAAACCTCAAGTACAACAGTTTTATATTTCAACATTTGTAAAACCTGTTTGCATTCCAAGATATCTTTTACTTTTATTTATTTATTTGTAGTTTGTTAACCGGGAAAGTCCATTGGGTCATATTGAGCCCTTTTTCAATGGAGGCCCGGGGAGAAAAGCTCCAAGTACATTAAAAATTATTTTATCTGTTAATACAAGAAAGTATATACAAAATTTGAGCAGTTAGTACAAGAAATATGAATAATATTGGTAGTTTATACAATTATAGGAGAGGAAGCTCTATGTACAATACAATATTTGTTGGCAGTTAATACAGTTATTTTACCAGTTAATACAAGAAAGTATATACAAAATATGAGCAGTTAGTACAAAAAACAAATAATATTGGCAGTTTATACAATTATAGGAGAGGAAGCTCCATGTACACCACAATATTTGTTGGTAGTTAATACAGTTATAGGAGAGAGCTGCAAGATGCATTCACATTTACTGGCAGTTGATACAATGGAGAATAACTGTGAGAGAGGAAATAGGAGAAATTTAGGAAGGATGTGAGCAGGAACATTCCCAGGTGGAGGATAGATAAGAGTGTAGAAGGGACTTAAAGGCAGAATGATTTCGGGTGGTCCGAATGAGGGGAGGATGTGAGTTCCATTTTCATGCCAGAGAGAAGGCTAATAGGGATTGGCCTGGAGAGTGAAGAGGTTTGTGCAGTTCAAGTAGGTTCTGATTGGTGGATCTAAGAGAACGGCCAGGATGGTGCATTGTGAAACTGGATGATAATGAAGGGCAATGGGAAGGACTGAAAATGAGTTTATGGGCAGTGGAGAGTTGAATGAAAGATAGATGATTAGGGATTTCTAACCAGTTCAGTGAATGTAAGGAAATGCAGTGGTGAGAGGAAGATTTGGAATTTGTAGCAAACCTGGCAATTTTATTGTAGCAGGATGCCAGCTTAGCCTTGATGGTACTTTGAAGGTTGCTGAGAACTGGAGCTCCATAAGTGAGAGAGGAGAGTAGGTAAGAGGTGACTTCTCTCTCTTCCCAAGTATTTAAGGGAACCTGTAGTAAAACAAAAGCTTTTAGATTAAATGGAGATCTTCATAACACTGAGTAAAATGCATAGCCACAGGGCTATTAAGATTGTCCCTAACAGTGTCCCTTACATAATCTTGTAATCCAAGTTTGAACTGTCTTTTAGTTTTCCCATTGTATGTAATAACACAAGGGCAAGTCAAGGCAAATTAAATTATAAACTACTTGTCTGTTAGTACTACTAAAATTCCCCACAGTATTAAAAAGACATACCATTAACAGTACATACAGAGCCTTAACCAGGGAGAGTCAAATGGGACTGCTGCCATAGGTACACATTATTAGGAGCATGATTGGCACATCTTTCAACAACTATGATTTTGGCCCTCATAGTCTTGTTTCTCTTAAAATTATGTTGTTCCTCATCATAAAGCTAGACTAGTTTATGAGTACCTACTTTATAAAACGCAAACCAAGCCCACACAGAGATTTACTACCACTAACTATATAGTGTCTTCTATATAAAGAACTTCTGTTGTGAAAATGCCCCTCTTTCTAAATATTAATGCTCAGAGGAATGATGATTAGCAGGTGCTGATAAGGCACAGTTGCAGTATATAAAACCATGAGGGTAAATTAATTCTGATACTGCATTTATTGCACAGTGGGAGCTAGTATCTGATGCTGCATTTATTGCACAGTGGGAGCTAGTATCTGTAGCAAAGTGCTTCTTACAGCTGTAGCAAACAACTTGCCACAGTTATAGAAGTACAGAAGACCTTTGGCTCTCAACTCTGGGAAGACTTGTATTTTGGCCCTAGCCTTAGGTTGAGAGGGCACCAGCCAGGGGAGCTGCCTAGAGTGCCAGATGATGTAGTTATGGGTCAGACTACCTAATTCATTAACAATACAAGAGCAACATGGGTTTCAATGTCCACAGGTGGCAATGCCCCTTCTAATGTGGGAGAACTTAGTATCAAACATTGGTCTCAAAAAAAAAATATATATATATATTCTTCCTCCTCCTAAAAATATGTGCATATCTGGTAAGAAAGAATGTAGGTAACAATCCTCATTAAGCACACCCCAGGCTTTCTCAGCTGTTGAAACAAGCGAGACAATGCAGAATGTTCAAGAATACAAAAAATTATCCTCTAAAACTGTCCTTGCTACTGTTATTGTGATAATTATGTGAATGGATATGAAAGCAAGTTCTGCCTTTGTGAGGAGGTATAATGCAAGGAGGAACCAGATTCCTGAATGTTCCTACGCATCAGAAGTAGGAGTAGTTAATGGTAAGCAAGCTTTATGAATTTAGGCAGAATACAACATGACCCTGCAATGCTGACCTTTTGGATTTGGAAAAAAGTTTTCTTAGCTGGTCAGTACAAGCTGGAAAGTGCTACCATAATGCGACTGTCAAGACAGAATTGTACAAGACATATACCAGTTAGAAGCATCTCTTTTTCAAATTTGTGCATAATTCAACAAGTCTGTAATGGACAAATATGGAGTCAGAGAAGGGTGAGAATGCCTAATACAATAGCCTGTTTATCTGTTTTTGGAACATTAAATGTTGTTACTGCTCTCAAATAAACCACTCTCATGTCTTTCAATAGATTTTTACATTCATTCCAGAGTCACTTACATTGATAAAATTATATCTAGGACTAGTTTGACTGGTTATCCTGCCTGCATCTCTAATGCCTTTAGTTTACCAAACATCCAGGGATGACAAGTTAGTTTCACTCTAAAGGCTGCTTTCTAGTGCCACACTATCTAATCCTTGTAAAACCATATTCGTAAATTAGTTTACAGCATCACCGAAGGACGGAAGATGGTCTATTAGATGTCAGTCTACATGGATAATAGCTTGATTAATAGTTTCCTGCTTAAGATTTTTTATGCTTTTCACACAGAAGTTAAGACGACAGGCATTATTACTTTGCTAAATTTCAAAACTGGCATGTGACCACTGATAGAATCTAAATACCACAATAAAGCAGATGTTTGCAGTGTGAGATGATCGAACCCAGTCTTTAAAATGTTCTCTTGTCTTTTTGTCAGTCCTAGTAGGTGGAGACATTAGGTATTTTAAGGCCTATCAGCTGTACAATGTTCTTTTCAGGGTCATGTGTTTATGCCCATGTATTCCAAGTTCCTCAGCTTTGGTGCTGTAATCAGAACTTATTCCTTTGCTGTCTGAATAAAACGAATAAGCAGCAGCTTGGATGGCTGATAGCATCCCAGAGTGCATCTGGTCTAGTGTTACTAACCTTGGTAAGATGCATCCCATGTCAGCAGATTCCAATTCTCCCTGCTTGCTAAAGGTACTAATCAGAACTCAAACTCCACCCTTCTTGACCAAGCCAAATCAAACAGTGATGGGTTTGCATGCTTAGACATGAAGTTTCACCACAACTTGTTGCAAGTAAAATTGTTACATGTATACCAGTCTGATATTCTGAGGTATGGCACAGTCACAATATCCCACTACTTCATTCATTTAGTCACATTCAGGCAAGACAGAGAGAGAGAGAGAGGGGTGTTGCTTCGTAAACTGCTCTTTAGTCAACACTTTTTAATGTCCATATATTTGTCCACCTCCATTTTAAAACTGAGAAGAGGGAGCCCATCTCATCACAGAAGACAGTTATATAGTCTGGTCATTCTACTCTTGGCCCAAAACTTCCTACCGTTAATCTTTGGAGCGCTGAGATTTTGAAAGTTTTGGCTCTTTGTATGCTTTGTACACTAAAATGAAAACCTTTCCCTTCTCTATGCTTCACTGAATATATTTTCAGCGTTCACAGCCTGTTTATATTTATAATCTTTAATTTGCCTTATTCATTTGGTATGGCTCTATCGTTCTTGATCCAAATATTTTTTTTTTGTGTGTGTGTGAGGAGCCCAAACTGAATAGCCATAATTGAATTTACTAAGAGGTTTAAATAACGGGATCATTATATCTGGCTCTGTCACTAGTAAAGGAGTCTAACTTGCCCATATTTACTGGTATTAAAGAATTCAAATACTAGACACACTAATGCTTCTTGGTGCATTCCTCTTTCTTTTCTAAACTGTAGTTCCAGCAGAACTCTCACATCAGTGCTGACCATTAACACAACCTCTGGAATGGTTGTATCATGGGTATAAATTGAAAAGAAATGGGCCCTGTTCTGATTCCTGGACACAACTCTACCCAGAAAGCTTGTATAGCTTCAAATCTAACCTTATTTCTAGCAGGATTGTCTCTTTTAAGGAATCATTTTCGAATCCAAGCTATGTACGACTTATAATTTACCATAATGTTATGGTTCCCTATGCCAAAGGCATATCAATACCTTACAAACATACTGGTTGTTATCTATGTAGGAACTTAATAAATGCTGACCTACTTTCTTCAAATACATGTTGATTCTTATCTCACATCCTAGATTAGTTAACTTCTCCTTAAACAACACTTTTCAGACAGCTTTGAGGTTGTTAATCGTATGTTTCTTGGTAAACCAACCTCTCTCATTTCCCCCCTTAAATAATGGAACTATAGGTTAATCTCCAGGCTTCCAAAAACTCTGCCTACTTAAGTCAGTTATTAAACATGACAACTTTAACATGTACAACTTTGCAAGCTAGCTACTCTGTTATTAAGTCCTAACTAAACAATGTGTTATTTTTATGTAAAGTAGATATTGTTCTAACTTGCCTCTTGTTATTATTGGCATGAGTTCAGTAACGTTTTTTCTTTTGATCTCATAATTTTGATTACCAAACAGCGTTATATAGAAGCACTGAAATGTATTTAAACATCCTGTGTTGCATATAGCATTATTCTTTTAACTATGATGGCTTCATCAGCTGTTTTTCCTCACCTTGTGTTTGCCTCACATCTAAATGAAGAATTCCTACAGACTGTTTATGTACTATCAGATTCATTTCTCCCTGTATTTCTGCTGGTATGAACTGCTATGCTAATTATTTGCTTAGATTCCTATAAACATTCATCATTTGCTTGTTCTTATCTCTATTTTCTTGTATAATCTCTGTTATTTTTTGTTTTGGTATGAGAAAGGCCATAATTGTTCAACAACTTTCTATTACATTGACCTTCTTGTACATAGTTACACTTTCTTCAGTAGATTCCATCCTTCTCAGTGAATGCAACAGTGAACAGCTGAAATATTTTCCATGGAGGGACATAACAGTAGATACATTGCTTACGTTCTGAGACACACCACATCGAAACAAGACCTGACCTCCTCGATAAGTGGAAATAGAGGTTAGTTAATAGAAACAAAATTGTTTATATACACAAATATTTAAAGGGACTTAAAAGTAGAAATACACAGACTCATGGAATCTACTGAAGAAAATATTTACAAGTACAGGAAGG
This sequence comes from Protopterus annectens, assembly GCF_019279795.1. NCBI lineage: Eukaryota > Metazoa > Chordata > Ceratodontiformes > Protopteridae > Protopterus > Protopterus annectens. The sequence goes on along the minus strand of NC_056743.1, from coordinate 1,010,926,912 downwards.
TCAATTTAATAGGAAGTTGTTGAACAAATATTATGGTCTTTCTCATACCAAAACAAAAAATAAGAGATTATAATGAGTTTCACTGACAATGAATTGTTTTGTGGGAGCTGGTGGTGAACATTTTTGAGGGCTTTCCCCCTTTCTTGACTGTGTTCCAACCATGGAGAGTTGGTATAAATCATTTTGGGAGATATGGCAGGTCTTGGCTCCTGGAATATATATATATATATATATATATATATATATATATATATATATATATATATATATATATATATATATATATACACACACACACACACACACACACACACACAAAATCTACTTCACTTGACCTAAAACTCTTTTGACTGATACCTATTTGACAGACTTCCATTTCACTGACAGCTTACAATGCTGAATTTCAACACACTAAATTTTAAACCATAGACAAGCTCACGCAGAACACCAATAACTAACCCTTTCCAGAAATTAAAATCTATTTACTTACCCTCTTAACATAAGCAGGACAATGTACAACCAAACTAGGTGGGGAGGTCGCCCTCCACACCCCCCAATTATATATACACTAACTCCAGGATCACACTACAGTGGAGAAAAGGGCGTATACCTTTAATTTGTCTTACAGTACTCTACATGCTACCACTGCTGTTGGGAATGCATAAAACATTCACCAAATTACTTTAGATACTTAGCATAAAAATGTAAAGTGGCAAACCCACATTTAGAAACACTACTTTCTACATGACTACCAGAATTCTAATGGGCAGCACTGTAAGTTACAGTAATTCCTTTTATCACAAGCAAGTCACAGGCGAAGGAAAACCCACAAAAGTCTATGCCTTAAATATCAGTGAAATGGGAGTCAGTCAAATGAGTTGTCAGTCAGATGAGTTTTAGGTCAAATGAAGTATATATATATATATATATATATATATATATATATATATATATATATATATATATATATATATATCTAAACAGACACAAACGCACACTTCAAACCCACCTCTTTCCAATCAAACTGAAACATAACCCCTTCACTAGTTCCTTTTCTAATCCAAACCCACACAAATCAAACCTCAATGCTGAAACTTTCATTACAAAAGTTTGGCATTACACTCCACTCCCGATTACCTTACAAATGATTATGTACAATTCCACCAGTGGACAAAATATTCACTCAGTGAATTATAACACCAAATTTCTGATGAAAGTAACATGTGACCAAACGTACATTAACCATATATAAAGTCACTGTATGTGCTTTACATCTGATTTTAAGGTGTCCTTTTTACAATACATTTCCAGGAATTCATATCCACCATATACGAAGATTGGAAAAACCCTCTTAAAACAGTGCTCTAAATTTGGCAGACCTAAACTTGAGGAACACTGTCCTAGATTCTTAAAATGGTTGCTGTTCCCCTTTCACATCTACTAACCTACATCTGTAACATACCTCTGTGTGCATGCATGTGTGCTTGTTTTTCTGCAAAGAGAAGATGGTAAGGATCATCTCCATTCTTAAACATGGAAACCCCAATTATATAGCCAGCTAACACACTCTTTTTCTTATTCTCTTCAAAGTACTAGGAAAAAGTAGACTATGGTGAATTATTGGTACATGGTAAGTGTGTCTCCTTGATTATGCCCCAGATGTCTTTATGATTTACTCTGGGGTACATTGACAGCCTTTACAAGTGTGACAGATCTTAAAGCAACATTGACTCAAAAAAAACATTATAAAGGACTGAATTTCTGAATGCTTTCAGGTCATCCTCACTTTCCCAGCAAGTCTAGTTAATAATCTATGCCATTCTCAGAATACTGGTCACCTTGGCCTAGAAAGTGGTTATATGATTTTTTTTCCAATAATAAAAATTCTCTCAGACTCCTTGTATTTCAGGTATTATCCAGGGCTTTGCACTAGGCCATCATCTCTTTTGCTTTCAGAAATAGCCTCTTACTTGACTCTAGTAACCTCAAGGTATTTATTAAGCAAATGATATTGTGATACAAATGACATAGAAACAGGAGAACACCTATTACTGAAGAACTGACAGATCCTGTAGCTTAAAGTGCTTTTGTTTTCATCAGCCTAATAAAACGTCAGTAAATGTTTCCAAAACCAATGCAGTATACTTTGGTACCCATCAAAGGATGGAAAAATGTGTGACTTTTATCGAAGTCAATATAATAAAACCCCACTAGCTGTGGACATTGCATTTTTGGTCTGTTGATTGACCTCATTAGCACAGCATAAGTGGATATCTTGGCTATACTTTAGAAACACTGAGTCTTTAAACCCAGCTGAGGCTGAAACATGCATGTCCACAGCTAGTTGGTTTTGGCTTTATTGGCCTGAATGTATCCATAAAGACTTAAAAAGAAAGAGTCTCATGGCTATTCAGAAGCCATGTAGCTGAAACACTTGATAGACTTAAGGGGTCATTTGCATATATCCCATGGGCCTCCAGTACAGGAGGTTTATGGTACTACACAGAGAAAACTCTAGTTTGGCTGGGTTTTTCTTGCAGTTATTACTGAATGATTTTGGCTGTGTGACTTTTACCCTTTGGTTTTGATTATTCAAATATGTAGGAGTCTCTTAGACCACTCCTTAATGTTCTATCACCACTCTGTCTGTTAATAATTACAGGGTTTCCTCAACTCAAGCTTTAACTCAAAATAGGGTCCATCTTATATCAGAATCTCAGCTTGCAATAGATTGAATCTTCTTCCAGAGTGAAAGATATGCAAGTAATTCCTGTCACATTAAAGAAGAGACAACACTTTAAAAATTTGAAAAAAAGTTGTATGAAAATGAAATGCTAACGGAAACATATTGTAAACACCCTACAGTAAATATGACTGTTCCATATAAGCAGAAAATAGGTTGCTACTGGAAATGATATGGTATAGTGCTACTATTAATCTTGTCCATTAACTTCTTAACAAAGTTGTGCACTTTCCTCAGGTTATGATGTAAACAAATAAGAGGAAACACAGGTCCCTAGACTAGATTTAATGAAGTTGTGGGTCAAGGTTCTGTGAAGAATGCCTGAATAAGTAATACATCTTTCTTGGCCATTGGTCTAGATGTCTGGAAATGGATTTAAACTGAACAGCTACTTGCGATCACACAACCTTCAGTCATTAGTTCTTTGGATTTTTGTTTAATGACCATCACAACTATATTATCCAGAAGAACCTGCTCCTTAAAACACTTAACCCACCTGTAATGAGAATGTACTAAATATATCATTATTTGAAGACTTCTGAAAGCCCATTAACCTGCTGTACTCCTGTCTATGTTTGTACGTAGCTTCACTGATTGTTTTACAGTTGTAAATATTCTATGATGATGACATTGCCACAGAAATGTCTTTTTATATTAACTGTGTAATATCTAAGCTGTTGCAACATCTGTATTTATTGCATACTCTACATGTCTCTGAGCTTTATCAGATCTGAGAATAGTCATTTGTGATAATACTGTTCTGTATTGATTGAACAGAAAATAAGCATACAAATATGTAAATAAACAAATGCATATGCAAATATAGAAATATAACAATCCGTTCTGTAACCTAGTGATGGCATGCTGTTCATAGCGAATATACATAGTTAATCACTTTGCAAGATAAAAAAAATCACTTTTTGAGGCTGTCTGAATGTCAGATTGGTATTATTTTTTTTCAAATTTAAGTTACTCATTTGTGAACCAGGTAGAATAATTGATCCTTGCAGAACCTTTACAACCATGATCTACAGCACATAGCAAAGGCCATGAGCATGGACAGTTCAGAGTATCCAGTCAGCTGAAGCAGTATGTCTCTGAAAGGTGGAAACCCACATGTATATGGAAATAACCTGAAGATCACATGGAGGGTAACCAGAAGTCAGGACCATATGATGATGCTGTGAGGTAGCCCCCACACCCCACATGACAGCAGAGTGCTATGAATGTTATTTGCATTTCTAAGTTTGAAAGTGGAGATACTTGCACGGATTTCCTGTAGTATTTTTTGACTTTTTGTCACATCATAATGAGCTGACTTAACCAAACAGCACTAATGCAATGTCTAACTTTGCATGGCATTGTTAGGGCCATGTGCTCCATCATGGCATTGTTAGGGCCATGTGCTCCATCATGGCATTGTTAGGGCCATGTGCTCCATCATGGCATTGTTAGGGCCATGTGCTCCCATCATGGCATTGTTAGGGCCATATGCTCCCATCATGGCATTGGCATTCTTGGGCTGTTTTGTACAGTTATGTGTTTCAACATGAATGAGCTTGCTAGTGTCACTCATCTTTCTGACATCAAGCCTCTACTTGTGACATCTCAATGTAGTACTGTGCTTGTAAATGTGATATCACAGATTGTACGATTTTGATGCCCCTATAGAAAATCCTTCACTGAGGACTGGTGAAGACAATGATGCTTATAAGCTTTGACCATTTACAGTTATTTATAATAAAATATAAAAGTCATGTGCACTGACATGGACTCTGCAGGCATAAAAGAAATGGAAAGAAGTGGAAGAAGTGTTATAATAGAATTATTGGGCCATAGACTGAGAGACCAGGGATTAAATCTTAACTCCAGCATGTGTACTGTAACACTGAGCAAGTCACTTTACAACTTCAACCCCTGTACAAGGAACTCAGTTGTCAAAAGTCGCAGTGCAACTAGTTAAGTTACCCAGACTAAAGACACAAGGCATATTTTGTGATGTTACAATAGATTGACAGATGGGCAGTCAAGCTAAGATTAGTGCTTTTCCCCTCCATTAAACACTTTATTCTAAGGTTCTGAAGATTAGCAAAGTACAAAGCCACATAGATAACTATTTGAAATATCAGGACTCACTCTAGTGAGTCCCTAAATACAGAGGCTGAATGGATGAAAGAATAGATTTACATATACCAAGTCTGAGATGCCATTTCTCAGAATATTCCCTCTTCTCTGAGGTACAGTGATCTCAGAGTTGGTATATAGAAATCTGGAGGTGTGGTGGGCTTGCCTCCCACATGGGGCAGTCCCCTGCAAAAGAAGGTTAAAAGAAAAGATAAATTTTTAAGATTCGCTCTTCTCCTGTGTTTTTGGTCTTTTTTTGCTTTTTTTTCAACATACGGCTCTCTGCTTTTCAAGTGCTGACATTTCAGTAGGGAGCCCAAATAGGTAACTATTTGATCATTGGGACCCACTAGATAGAGGCCTGAAATGCAGAGACTGAACAGCCAAAAATACAGACTTATGTATACCAAATCCAGGATGCCATTTCTTAGAATATTTGCTTTTGTAGGTGCAAGTATGGCGATCTTTGGAATTGGTATATATAAGTTCTTGGGATGTAGGCTTGCAGGGGGGACTTGCTCCTCCACAGAAGAAGTTGAATCTGGGCATACTGGGGCAATGCAGCAATTGCCTCTTGAACACAGACAACCCTCTCCTCCTACCACCCAGCACTACAACCTGCGATAGATGCACTTACATAGTCAAACTGGAAGCAAAGCTCTCCAGCCAAGATTGTGCTAGACAGTCAAGAGGAGACTGTTAACACCTGCACTACACCTCAAGCAACACATAGCCCTCCAAAACTCATGGCACCAACATCCACACATAGTAACACTAAACCCACTTATGTGGAGGCCCTTAACATTAACCTGCCCAAGCAACAAGGACCTCCGAAACTGAAATGCAAACAAACACCAATCACAACCACAGTGGCACATAGCTCAAAACACCAGCGTGCCACCAAACAGCAGCCCCCAAGGCAAGACAACATACCCAACACTTTAGTCATAGGTGACTCTAAAGTCAGGCACACTGACGTCCCACTCACCAGGCTGAACAAGGAGAAAATTACTGTCAGCTGCCTGTCAGGTGCCAGGATCCGCCACATAATGCATGCACTCAAGTCACTCCACAACAAGTACAAATATGACTCTGTCATTGTCCATGTTGGAGTGAATGTCTTGAGATGTACCTCCCTGGACTACATGAAAAGATACCTGGAAGAGCTCTTGGATCATGTGGCCCAGGCAGGTATTACCCTAGCCCTGAGCAGTATCCTGCCTTCACCCAGAATGATACCACAGTATAAGGACAAAATGATTGACTTCAACAATTGGCTAAATTTCTGGTGTCATTCAAAGGGGATCCAATATGTCTGCCTAGGACAGCATGATCGACAAACCACAATGCTTTGCCAGAGATGGTCTGCACCTGTCGCCCCTGGGATTCAGGTTACTGGCTAAGGCTCTTGCCACCCCTATAGTGCCTTTTTTAGGCAAGGCTCAAAGGACAAAATCACCACCACAACAGGTACAAGCATGCAAAATCTGAAGGTAATGCTGCTCAATGCTAGAAGTCTAAACCTCAAAATGCACTCTCTCGAGGCACTCATAAAAATGGAGAACATGGATATCTGTGCAGTAACTGAGACCTGGTTCAAGGCTCCAGAGAGCACCCCTGCAATACCAGGCTACAAATCTTACCACACTTTTCGGCCACCAAACCAGGACTGAAGCACTAAAGGCGGAGGAGTGTCCATATTCACCAAGGATATTCACACCTCCAGACTAGTTGCCCAACACAATGCATCTGAAATTCTACAGGTACAACTAACACTAGGTAAAACTGCAATCCAAATTGTAGCTTGTTACAGATCCCCCACCATGCTTAAAGATTCTCACTACACCTTTCTAAACATACTAGATAATATTAAGATACAACCGAACACCCTAATACTGGGTGATTTCAACTACCCTGCCATTAATTGGGAAAACTACTCAGGTAACAACACCTTTGCCCAACGGTTCTGGGAATTCATGAAGTCCAATGCCCTGGACCAACTAATCCATAGTCCCACCAGGGGCTCAAATATCCTAGACCTGGTCATTACCAACATGGAAGATTGATGCTCCACACCAGTGGTCACCCCCCTCGGTCAGGTCTCACCATAAGCTAATCATCCTTGACAGCCACATCCCACCCCCACCCCCCAGTAGGGAAACCTCCACAAAAAAACTTTTCCAAAGCCAACTTCATGCTACTCAAGTCAGAAGTGACAAACTTCATGACACCCATGCAGATGGGAACTGGAAGTTCGACCACTGAATCCTACACTAAGGCACTGTACGAGCACATCCACTCGTGCATGAATCATGTCATTCCAAACAGAACCAAGATGGTCACCTCCAAAAAAAGAACCCAATCTGGTTGTCCCCTGCCATAAACAAACTACACAACAGAAGGAAGAAGCTGTTGCAGAAAAGAGAAAAATCCCAGGATGCAAAAAACTCCCTTACCAGCCTCAGAGAAGAAGCTGAGATCCCTCATAAAATCCACCAAAGCAAGTTATGAAAATAAAATTGCCAAAGATTCCAAGGACAACCACAAGGCATTCTATAGTTATGTCAAGAATCTAAATGGCAATGCTCAGATCTGCTCTGAGCTACAAGAGAATGGCATTAAATATACTGATCCCAAGGATATTGCCAATATCCTGGCAAATAAATTCAATGCCAACTTCGCCTCCCTCTCACCCCCTAAGGGGCCCATCTCAATACCAAAAGATTGCCAAATTCCAGTACTCATGGCCACACAGGTAAGAAATGCACTCTCCAAAGCTAAGAATACATCATCCATGGGACCAGACAACATCCCGGGCTGAGTACTACATGAACTACAAAATGAACTGGCACCTCACCCAAGTGTCATGTTTAATCATAGCCTCACCTCAGGCTTCATGCCCAATGAGTGGTGCACAGCTACAGTTATCCCACTTCACAAGGGGGGATCCACCTTGGATCCCAGGAACTATCATCCCATCAGTCTGACCAGCCTGATCTGAAAAGCCATGGAACGCATTATCATGAAACTTATAAACATAGACATTGGCAAGCTTCAAACTCTGGACCCCACCCAGTTTGGTTTTGTAAAGGGCCGATCTTGTCTCCTGAACTTGATTGACTTCTTCGAATCGGTCTCCAGAGCCATGGACGAGGGTAAGGAGGTCCACACAGCCTATCTGGACCTTGCCAAGGACTTTGACACCATCCCCCACTCTGGAATCATAGATAAACTTAGTAAGCCGGGCATTAATCCCTACGTCACTCGATGGGTTGCCAACTGGCTTACTGACAGAACCCACACTGTAAAAGTAGCAGACTCAAAATCCAGCTCCAGACAAGCGACAAGTGGAGTACCTCAGGGTTCAGTCCTGGGACCGCTCTTTTTTGGCATCTACTTCTCTGAAGTACAGGCCAGCACTAAGGGACTCTGGCTAACAAAGTTTGCAGAGGATTGCAAACTGGGAGCCATTACTGAATCCCCAAATGATGTGGATATTCTACAAAAGGGCCTTACAGATACAGATGCTTGGTGCCAGAGCCATGGGCTTAAGCTCAATGCCAAGAAATGTATAGTTGTCCCCTTTGGGAAAAAAACATATACCCATGAAATACCACATAAGTGGCAGTACACTAAACACCGAAAATGTGATAGGGACACAGGTGGACAGTGGTCTCACTTTCGATAACCACATAGCCACAGCAGTTAGGAAATCCTTCTATGTGGCACACCTCATCACCAAGGGCTTTTCATCCAGAAAAAAGGAGGTCATTGTCTCACTGTACTCATCCCTCATTAGACCCATTATAGAGTACAACGCCCCATTTGATATGTACCTCACAAGACATCTGCAACAACTGGAAAGGCCACAGAAATACCTCACTAAAAGAATCACAGGCCTAAAGCAGATGCCCTATGCTGACCGTCAAAACTCCAGCTATACTCTTGTCACATATCGCCTACTCAGAGGTGATCTCTGCTTAACATACAAGGCCATGTCAAACCCAGTGCTGTTGGACATGCTACACCTAAAGAAATCCCAATCCATCAGAGTCTCATGTTCCAGGGATCTAAACCTAGTCATTACAATGAACAAAACATGCTGCAGGGATAGGTTCATGACACAGAGACTCCCCATACCCTGGAATAGACTGCCCATACATGTCAAGCTGAGCGCTTCTTTGGCCCTCTTCAAAAGGAACCTGGACGATTGGATGGAAGATAGGAAATTCACCCAGTGGATCACGTCAGTCGCCCTGCTAGACAGGGGTCCAGGGAAGTAAATATTCTGGGAAGAAATAGCCAGGGAATTGATTTGGCTAGGCTTGTATAGGGCCTAGGGCCAATAGCCTACTACCAACCTATGAAACTATGAAAGGAGGATAACAGTGATTTTGCGAGATTCACTCTTCTCCTGTGTTTTCAGTCTTTTTTTGAGCTTATCGGCAGTTGACATTGAGTGCTGCCTTAATAGGGAGCCAACTAAATATGTTTTTTCTTGTCAGAGCCTGTCCTCATATTTACACACCTTTTTTAATGATAAAGAGTGATCAATATAGCTGGTCTGTGGGACCAGCTTGTATCTCTAAAGAGCAGGTCATAAACTCCATCTCTAATGCCAAAAACACAGCATCTATGGGACCTGATAACATCCCAGGCTGCATCCTACATGGGCTTCAACAAGAATTAGCAACACCATTGGGTACTCTTTTCAGTCATAGTCCAAACACTGGCTTTATTCCAGTTGAATGGAAAATGGCCACCGTTATTCCCTTGCACAAAGGTGGTGCTTCCGCTGACCCAGACCGATTAGCCTGACTAACCCTATCTGCAAGGTCATGGAGCGAATCATTGTGGACTTTATCAAAGATATAGGCAATCTCCAAACACTTGACCCTACTCCATTTGGATTTGTCAAAAGGAGATTATGCCAGTTAAACCTGGTGGAGTTCTTTGAGACAGTCACTAAGGCCCTGGATGAGGGGAAATCTGCACATACAACCTACCTAGACTTTGCCAAGGCATTTGACACTACCTCCCACTTAGGCATCATTAACAAACTCACCCAGCTAGGTATCAACCCTTATATTGTTAGACGAATCACTAACTGGCTCACTGAAAGAACCCATATAGTCAAAATAGGGGAATCCACCTCCAACAGCAGACCTATAACCAGCAGTGTTCCACAGGGATCAGTCCTGGGACCTCTATGTTTGGAATCTACTTCTCCAAAGTACAAGCAAAAACCAAAGGTCTGTGGCTGACAGTTTGCCGAGGACTGCAAACTAGGAGCAGTCATAGAATCTCCAAATGATGTCAACATCCTACAAGAGGGTCTTAAACAAAATGACTGGTGCCAAAGTCATGGCCTTAAACTCAATGCAAAAAATGTATTATCATCCCTGTCAGTAAGAGCAATGTTCCTGTCAACTACCACATCAATAGCAACAGCTTAAGTATGCACTCAGTAGTGAGAGACCTGGGCACAGAGGTTGACAGCAACTTTACCTTTGATTGCCATGTCTCCACAGTGGTAAGAAGGGCATTCTGTATTGCTTATCTCATAAGTAAGGGCATTGCCTCCAGAAAAATAAAAAAAAGTTATAACCTCCCTGTACTCTTCCCTCATCAGGCCAATAATAGAGTGCAAAGCCATATGTGGATCATCTGAAATCACACTCACTTTATTCTGTTTCATACAGACTACTCAGATGCAATCTATGCCTTGCATACAAGGCAATCTCTGACCCTGCTTTGTTGGAAATGGTGTACATCTGCAAGTCAAATGGTACACAGGTTACTCGCTCTAAAGACCATAACCTGGTATGTGACATTAATAGACCCTGCTGGAGGGACACATTCGTCTCCCAGAGGTCACCACACCTTTGGAACAGACTCCCACTTCATGTCAAACAGAGCACCTCATTGGCCCTCTTCAAAGACGGTCTGCACGATTGGATGGGTAACAGTAAATTCATCCCTGGGGTTCCACCAGTGTGCCTCTTGGACAGAGGCAGTAGGTGCTGATTGTGCAAATAAGGGTAGAATTTGGCTAGGCTTGTAAGGGCCTAGAGCCATTAGCCTAATAACTTCCTATGGTCTTAAGTGTCTCACAGACGGAATAGTTACTGTTAAGCAGCCCTGCTGCCACATTCTGAAGACATGCTTTCAGTGTTGTGTTTTTCTGACTATTGCCATCAGTGTTGCACTGTATTTTCAGTTTTCTTATTTTATTACTAAAAGCAATAGTCAGAAAACACAACACATACTGGGACTGAGTTAGCTCCTTTTTATACAGTATTCTTGTTCGTTTTATGTTTACCGTACAAGCCTCTCCTAGGTAAAATTTTGATACTGAGAATTTACATTACAGAACGTCAAATGGACTATTCACATTCTTAAAACAGGCTAAGCTTTAAACTGTAAGTAACTGCATTTTATCAGAAGTCTGATTTATGAGTGAAGACCACCCTGGTCTTATTCAGTTGCTATGGTTATTCTCTCTTCTGTACACAGTAGCAGTGATGAGAAGATACCATTGTTTGTTTGGCTACGTTATTCACCTGTTAAACCTGTGCTTTTTTGGCAGCAATGTTCAATGGTTACTGATAAAGGTTTAGTCACTGCAGCTTTGAAATGTAGCTCCTGAGAGCTGTGACCATAGCTACAGCTATATATAGAAGCACTGTCAAGACAAGAGGCTATTAAAAATCTCAGGCAATTGAAAACTCAAAGCAGACATTTGGCAGTCAGTAAGGGTGTTAAAATTTCATAGTGCTTAGCATGAGAAGCTTTGTCCAATTCTCTGTGTGTCATTTATGGTGTTCAAAATGGCCTTGTTACAAGCCCTCTTGAATTAAACTCTGCCAGAGTTTGATACATGGAAAAGTGTATGATTTGATTACCTCATCTTCTAGCTTTGTACTGTATAACAAGTTAATGAACGTCTCTAATACTAGAAAAACACATTTCCAGATTAGTGCAATAGGTAAGGGATTTATCCAATTAACAGCAACTCAAATATATTAAAAAACAGCTCAAATGCCTTTGGCTATCACTATCACAGCCCATAGAAACACAGGACTCAGAAACATAAGCAGAATTTGGGATAACCTTTTATGAGGCATGAGCAAATCAAAAGAACGGAGAAATGTAAACCAGATTTCTTGGAGAAAGGTATTTTAACTTTGGTTTTGAAAAGCTAGACTTTTGTTTTTGCTGCAGTTAACACTAGGTTGATGATGGGAACTGGACCAGCCAGGGATGCTACTGTAAGTGGCAAAGGAAGAAAAGGATAGTTCCCCCAGTGAAGGGGAGATGGTTATGAAGTAAAGCTTCTCATTGCATATCACCACATGCAGTTCTGAGGATAGGAACGATGGGTAAAAGCTTTTTTCCAGAAAAATGCCCATCTCATCCACAACGTGAAACAGACACTAAAGCAGAAAGGAAATGCTATAACAATACACATTTTGCAATCCATCCTACTGAAGCTTTCACAATTCATGGCCCCTCATCAGGATTTAAGTTGCAAATACTGCATTGCTTTAGTGCCCGCTTGTGTATAGGAAGACAGTACAGAGTATACGATTGCTCTGTCATTAACTAAAAGAGATACTTAGACTGATAGCAAGTATGGAAAAAGTCTTGCTGCTCAGCATGGATGCCTAAATACGTTACACAGACGGCTGAGCGAGGAGAGCAATCTATATGTGCATATATGCCGGTGTGAGAGAGGGTGAAAAATTGTGTGCATGTGCATCTACAACTGTTTAGATACAACTGTGTGTTCATGTACCTGTCCAAATCTTGCTGCAAAATAATGCACGTGCTTTCTAAATTACACGTTTAACTGCTGTTAATGTGAAAAATGAAATGCATCAACAGGCTGCTTCAAGTCATGCAGCCATGATAATTAGAAGGAAAAGAAATCATAAGTAACAGATGTACTGGAAGATGGCTTTCAACGAGAGAAGAAAGCTTAACATTTATTAGCCTATTTTAACATAAAACACATTTGTCCTTGGTATAAAATATATATGAAATAGTTGTCCTAATTAAGTAATTTTAAAAATGGCCAGGTGATGGTGACATGTTTATGGAGACAGCAGACGCTGCCAAGGGAATAAGACATTAGCTCGGATATGTATTTCCCTCTAAGCTAGTTATGTGGCTAGAACAGGACGACCTGACAATCCCTTCACAAATGACTGAAAGATACAAATCTGTACTTCTGTAGAGGATATTAATTCCACATATAACAGAAGTGTAAAGTTTGTTCTTTTTTCTTCTTGTAATGTCAATACAATTATGTTATGCATTATACTCTTAAGGCATTAAGTAAATGGTAAATTCATAGGGTGGAAATTTCATAGGGGAAGCAAGCAGACCATGGGGCAACAGAGGTAAAATTAAATTTGGGGAGAAGCTTGAACGTTATTGAACACCTTTTAGGGTATATACTGCCTTCTCCCAGCATTATATCAGTGCAATATTTTGCACTGTAATTCCTCCCAAAAAACACTGATGATACTATTCCACTACCAATGGGAGACTAACAAGAATAAGGACCAGTCAGAAAGGAATCATGCCCCTTGCTTCTTGCAACATTAGCAACAGTTGAGTAAGCTTAGGGTTAGAAGGTTTCCTCAGAAAAAGGGGCTCATTAGTTTATAGGCTAGTACTGAGGAGATGGTCTGAATGACCTTGTACACTCCGAGTCGTGTACCATACAGAGTACTGCGAGTAGATTTACCTCCTTTCTTAATAAGGGCCATACTTCTAGTTAGAGGACTAAATTTATGGGCACACATACAGTTGTAAAGACTTTACTTGGTGGCTGCTTTCAAGCTATGTGCAAGGGAAAAGTGTTCCACAGGTAGGGAATCCTTAAGGTAGTGAGAAAATCCTATTTGAAGAATTAGGTTAAGAACTTTGGAGGGAGTCTTCTTAATATTACTGGTATTTTTGATGTGAAGGTGGACTAGTTGGACAGTCTTTCATAGGCATGGTTGCAGGCAGAGATCTCAACCCTGGAGTGTGTACAAGACAGAAATAAAGGAGTAACTGAAGACCATATACATTCTAAAGAGAGCTTAGCCCTTTGAGTCTATTGTTAAAAAAACATTGATGTCTTCAAAACTGTTTATCTATTTGGAGAGAGACATAATAAATGGTATTTTATATTTAGTGACTGGCTTAATAAGGGAGGAATACAGTGGACCAATGATGTCTCTGGAACTAGAGGCTATAGCTTGATTACTAACTGAACAATGTAAAACCATTTCCTTACTGTAACTGATATTTGATTTTCCAAGACAGTTCATGATTAATGCATTTAGATCTTTTATGCCAGTGTTTACAACTCATTACAGCCGAGTGACGTCTCCAGGCGTTTCTGCAGTTACATCCTATTGTGCCTCTAGGCGTCAAATGCTGCCTGTTCATATTTGCATTAAAAATTCCAAAACCATGCTACATACAAGGTATGAGAATATTTCATCTTAAAGCATACATAACGGCAAACAGAACTGTATTGATATAGGAATTCTGTCAATTAGTATTTGTTAGAACTGTAAGGTGATAACTTGATTTTTTAAAGGATGAAGCCACACCCACTGGGAGTTAAAGATACACACTCAAAAAAGCTGTACTGGAGGGAATGAGTTGTTAAAACAGGGTTCTATTTGTGTGATAATCAATGAGACGTACTTGTTTTCCAAATACATCTACACTCCAGTTTATTTCTTTGTGCTAAGTCTGTGGCCATGGTTAGAACACCAACGGTGAATCTAGCCAGTCACGCTTGGAGAATATGAAAGTCTGTTGGAGAGTCAGTCATGTCACAAAGTTTGTAGCCCTCTGCAGACTTGTTCAACCAAAACCCTTGCAAAAAACCTTCATATCAGAGGAGCAGATTCTGAAGAGGACTTGAAGTACAGAGCCTAGAGGCACCCCACTTTGACTAGTCTAATTGAGAAAGTAGCACCAACTTCCCATTTCTGTGTATTCACTGTGAGGGTCAATTTGCAATTCATTATGTGATGCAGGGGTTAATATTCAAGTTGATAAGCTTATCAATAATGACCATATGGGAGCTGCATCAACCACTTTAGCAAGATTGAGACAAGTGGCACAGACTGAATGATCTCCAACAGTATCAATCACACCCTCAAAAAAGTCAGCCATGTTAAGCAGGCAAGACCTTTTCATGAAAGCAAACAAACTATGGCCAAGAGTTTGTACACTACTAGTTTCACTGCTATAAAATGGAGTAATATGTGTTCTATTAGTTTAAGAGTAATACTTGAGGTTAATAGGAGTATCCATTGCAATGTCACCTTTATGCAGTGGTACTGCAACAGATGTTTTGCATATTTCAGGCACATGCCCTGTGGAGAGAGAGATTAAAATTCATAAGAAACGGTTCAGCAATAACATACTTTGTGCTAACAAGACAGACTTGTATACTGATCAGGCCCACAGAGCTGTTTTTTATACTTTGGTAATAGCAGTATACCAGTCTACCAGTAAACTTGTATAAATATTCTTCCAGCCTTATGAAATATCAGTAAGAATTGTTTTTCCTGTTTAATGCTAGTGGCATTAACCACAACAGTCATCTTGCTCTTCTGTGTTCTCTTATAACCTTTCCCATGCAGTGGTATATTCTCCTATGCATTTCCATGCAGTGTTGTGTCCTCCTATACCTTTCCCATAGATTTATAGGTTCATAGATTAGTACTAGACTAACTGCCCTTGCGAGCCATTTTAAGCCTAGCCAATTATCCCTTGTGAGACTCAAACCCTGCACCTTCTGTTTGTAAGGCAAACACCTTAACCATTAGGCCACCCGCCCAACCCCCTTAAATTAATCCAATTACCTGGTGTAGGAAGAGAACCCACAACCTTCTATTCTTCTAGAACCAATGGTGAGTGTGCTATCTGTTGAGCTACTGAGATTATCAAAAATAAACTGCCTCAGCAAGGCTCAAACCCAGTACCCTGTACACTATAGTCACAGTAGTTAACCACTAAGTAGTGTGTCCTCATATCCTTTTTCCATGCAGTATTGTATCCTCCTATACCTTTCCCATGCAGTGTTGTGTCCTCCTATACCTTTCCCATGCAGTGTTGTGTCCTCCTATACCTTTCCCATGCAGTGTTGTGTCCTCCTATACCTTTCCCATGCAGTGTTGTGTCCTCCTATACCTTTCCCATGCAGTGTTGTGTCCTCCTATACCTTTCCCATGCAGTGTTGTGTCCTCCTATACTTTTCCATGCAGTGTTGTGTCCTCCTATACTTTTCCATGCAGTGTTGTGTCCTCCTATACTTTTCCATGCAGTGTTATGTCCTCCTATACCTTTCCCATGTAGTGTTGTGTCCTCCTATACCTTTCCCGTGCAGTGTTGTGTCCTCCTATACCTTTCCCGTGCAGTGTTGTGTCCTCCTATACCTTTCGCATGCAGTGTTGTGTCCTCCTATACCTTTCCCGTGCAGTGTTGTGTCCTTCTATACCCTTCCCGTGCAGTGTTGTGTCCTCCTATACCTTTCCCGTGCAGTGTTGCGTCCTTCTATACCTTTCCCGTGCAGTGTTGTGTCCTCCTATACTTTTCCATGCAGTGTTGTGTCCTCCTATACTTTTCCATGCAGTGTTATGTCCTCCTATACGTTTCCATGCAGTGTTATGTCCTCCTATACCTTTCCCATGTAGTGTTGTGTCCTCCTATACCTTTCCCATGCAGTGTTGTGTCCTCCTATACCTTTCCCGTGCAGTGTTGTGTCCTCTTATACCTTTCCCGTGCAGTGTTGTGTCCTCCTATACCTTTCCCATGCAGTGTTGTGTCCTCCTATACTTTTCCATGCAGTGTTGTGTTCTCCTATACTTTCCCATGCGGTGTTGTGTCCTCCTATGGATTTCCATGCAGTGTTGTGTCCTCCTATACCTTTCCGTGCAGTGTTGTGTCCTCCTATACCTTTCCATGCAGTGTTATGTCCTCCTATACTTTTCCATGCAGTGTTGTGTCCTCCTATACTTTTCCATGCAGTGTTGTGTTCTCCTATACTTTCCCATGTGGTGTTGTATCCTCCTATGGATTTCCATGCAGTATTGTGTTCTCCTATACTTTCCCATGCTGTGTTGTAAGCCTGGTTATGACTGTTCTTCACTACAACAGGTAGCAGAATAAGACATCCACCCAATGCAAATGCTGCCAACAGTCTGATAAGTTATTCTCATGTTACAGGGGCATCCAGCTTTCTTGTAATATCCCTATGAACTTTCCCCAGGTTATTCAGAATACATGCATAGTAGCAGACTATTGCCTCTATGGCAGTCAATTTCTAAGTTCAAACATCTTTTCAATGAAAATGTATTTGCTATTAAGTTAGAAAGTCTTACTAACTTACAGTTATAGGTGAATAGTAGGCTAACTGCCCTGAAGGGCCATTTTAAACCTAGCCCATACCCAAAGGTCAGAATCAAACCCTGTACATTGTGTCTATGAGGTAAAGACCTAAACCATTATGCCAAAAACAACCCCCTCATATAAGGTGAAATTAAATATTTACCAAGACCTACTTCATTCGTAGAAAATAGGGCAAGGAGTTGTAACTTTCCCACCAACCAGGAGTGTATATTAATAGTTCCTACAACGTTCCCCCCCTTTCCCATCCCTTTCATCCTTCAGGAAGTACATTACAAGACACGTAAGGTTATAGACATAGGATTTATGTCTCATCAGAAGGGCAGATTTAATGACCTTTCTCTTTCAAACTGGAGCACTCCTCCCCAACTTTGGACTTACTGGAAATGTATGCAGGAGAGTGATCACTAAATTGATTATACACCTAATTCCCTTTCTGTAAGCAAATGCTGTCTTAATTATATTAATTCTCAATTATATTAATTCTCAATTATTACCTCCTTGCTCACTTCCATCATCATATCATACCTTCATACATCTTAAGTGTCAAACTGAAATATCCTAAGCATTATGTTTACTTATGGCTTTGGTTTATCAACATTCACTGCATCCTCCTACTTGGGTACATGTCAGTGAGCCACTTAAGTCCATTATCAGTGGCTGCCCATTAAAAAATAACTAGCGTTAGTGGGTCATCAGATGTCATACTCACTGTATATATTAAAAGATTAGGAGGAGACAAATGGATTGATTTTTCATTGTTTATACTGTAGTGCTGCATGGTGGGTTCATAGGTTCATAGATTAGTACTAAGCTAACTGCCTTTGCGAGCCATTTTAAGCCTAGCCAATTATTTCTTGTGAGATTCAAACCCTGCACCTTGTGTTTGTAAGGCAAACACCTTAACCATTAGGCCAACCTCCCAACCCCCTCTATGAACCTATGATTTAAATTAAACAAACTAAACAGACAAGCAAAAAAATGCAGCAATTAATCATGACTGCAAACAATTACCCATGTATGTGTGTGTGTATATATATATATATACACATATATATATATATATATATATATATATATATATATATACATACACACACACACACACACACACACACATGTACATCCACATGTATAAATATATATATATATATATATATATATATATATATATATATATATATATATATATATAGATATATATACATATATACACACACATATACATATATACATATATATATATATATATATATATATATATATAGGCTGTAGCAAGGTAAAGTCATTCAGATAAATTCTTCTTGGTTCCTGCATATTGAAGTTCTTACCAAACTCTATAATATCATAATCAAATTACATAGCCACATGGACCACCCATTACTAACAGTTACAAAATTAACACTGATCACTGAAATTGCTACGCCTAGTGATTCGGTGTCTTACATAAAGAGGGGCACAAAGTCATAAAACACCAGGATTTGAGAGCAGAAACTAGAGCAATGTGGAAGATAAATAACCAGATAGTTCCGATAGGAGTGACAGGCCCAATAGAAAATTTACAGTTGCACTTCAATATGCTACCAATACATATAACCCTATATGAACTGAGCATATTGTGGGTGCTGAGGGGAGCACTCTTGGCTAATAAAGCTTGAAACAATACTAATTTTATGAACTTTTATTGTGCCCTGACTTAGAAATAGGATCCATTCCTCTTATGGTATAGAATCTCAAAATGTTTAGAGAAATTAAATCAGAAGAAACCTCGAACAATGCAAGCAGCAGTGGGATATAGCAGGGAGCTACTACTAAGGGGGGGGGGAGCATGGTTGGAAGTATATATATAGGTGAAGTGAAACAGCCTTGGCCCACTGGAGATCATTTTTGGGAGATGATCATATGGCTTCAGTCAAGCTATGGTCACATGGATCAGTCATCATGCTGGGCTGTGAGATCTATACCACTTGCACTTGCCTAGGAGGAGCTATTTTAGTTTTGTAATAATGGTTTAGGAATGCACATTTCTGGATTTCAGCAGTGCCTTATCACCTTATTTACGTTTCATGTTAGAATTTTGAAGAGGATGCACTGCAAAACTGAAGCTTATGTGCAGAGAATAGCTAGAAATAATGTTTGATATATACCTGAAGGTGTTCTGATGAATAATATGTGGACAATGCAAGTCTATTAGGGATACATGGGCTTTCTAGAGTGTCACAAATCATGTAATTTTGTAGAGAGGAGAGGACTTGATGCTAATTTGGCTGCTGATGACAGAGTCTGTCATAATGGACAGTCTCTCAGTCCATCTTTCTCTGAAGTACAGTAAGTGCACAATATTTTTGGAAAATAACTCATCTTGGAGAATGTAGACATCTGTGCAGTTACCAAGACATGATTTAAAGATGCAGAGAGCACCCCAGCAGTGCAAAACTTCAGTTCCTTCCAGACATTTAGAACAGTAACTGCACAGACAGGTGCTAAAGATGTAGGCGTCTCAGTCTCAATCTACATCAACAAGAGTACCTTTAAGTTGGTTAAACAGAATTATGCACTGGAGTTTCTCCATGTTTCCATGTTTGTATTACCATTGACAAAGTCCCACACTATATACTAGCAAAGTATATGTCATCCTATATGTTCCATTTAACCCATAGCTCATACTTAGACCTATTGGAGACACTCGCCAGTAAACCAAATTCCATACTTATAGGGGACTTTAATTTTATCCCTGCATAAACTGGGAATCCTACACAACCCCAAATTTATAAGCATAGAGATTCCTAAACTTTTTGAACCAAACACCCTGGACCAGTTAGTGCATTCACCTACTAGTAATACAAACACGTTGGACCTGGTACTCACAAATATAGGAGAATGCTGTACCACCGCCACTTCCCCCTGGTACTCACAACTATAGGAGAATGCTGTACCACCGCCACTTCCCCCTGGTACTCACAACTATAGGAGAATGCTGTACCACCGCCACTTCCCCTGGTACTCACAACTATAGGAGAATGCTGTACCACCGCCACTTCCCCCTGGTACTCACAACTATAGGAGAATGCTGTACCACCGCCACTTCCCCCTGGTACTCACAACTATAGGAGAATGCTGTACCACCGCCACTTCCCCCTGGTACTCACAACTATAGGAGAATGCTGTACCACCGCCACTTCCCCCTGGTACTCACAACTATAGGAGAATGCTGTACCACCGCCACTTCCCCCTGGTACTCACAACTATAGGAGAATGCTGTACCACCGCCACTTCCCCCTGGTACTCACAACTATAGGAGAATGCTGTACCACCGCCACTTCCCCCTGGTACTCACAACTATAGGAGAATGCTGTACCACCGCCACTTCCCCCTGGTACTCACAACTATAGGAGAATGCTGTACCACCACCACTTCCCCCTGGTACTCACAACTATAGGAGAATGCTGTACCACCGCCACTTCCCCCTGGTACTCACAACTATAGGAGAATGCTGTACCACCGCCACTTTCCCCCAGTGCTGTGTCCTCTCTGGTAAGGTCAGACCCGAAAGCAGTCTACTTCAAAATAAGACTCAATTCAGTAGCCCCAGCAAACCTTGAAACAGTTAGAAACTACTTCAAGGCAAACTACCTTTTATTAAGTGATAACCTGTCAAAATGTCAAGCCCCTCCAAACTCAGATAACACAGCAGCCTATGCAGAATTATTCACAGAAGCTCTGTACAACCATGTCAATAATTGCATAGAGGCTGCTGTGCTACCAGAAGCCCAAAACTAACTCAAAAAACCAAACCATCCTGGTGGAGGAATTCAAAATTAAACCGGTTGTACTACTACAACAACAAATAGCTAAAATCATGAAGTGTTTACATGAAAAAAATAAAGCCTCTCTCATTAAACTGAATAGACAACTAAGAGGACAAATTAAACCTACCAAAGCAAATTTTGAGGTAAAACTAGCATCCCAGGCCAAGGACAGACAAAGCCTTCTTTAGCTGCATCTGAAACCTCAAAGGCAGCACACAACAGTATTTCGAACTGTTGATAAATGGAGCCATGTTCACAGAACCAGGAGATCTAGCAAATCTTTTGGTTGACAAATACATTGTCAACTTTACCTCCCTTCCATCCAGAGCTGCCCTCCCAGGAAATGCCACCTAATATAACTCATCCAACTATCATTAGGAAGCAGGTCTTGGGTATGCTGTTTAAGGCAAAGGATACAGCTAATATGGACCCAATAATATCCCAGGATGCCTCCTAAATAGCCTGAAATATGACCCATCAGAGCCACCGGAGTTACTATTGAAACAGTCTCTGCACAAGCTTTGTGCTATGTGAATGGAAGCCTGCAATGATCATTCCTCTACACAAGGGTGGACCATTAGTGGATCTCGGGAACTACAGATCTATTAGTTGGACTAGTGTCATATGCAAAGCTATGGAAAGAATCATGGAAATGATTAACAATGAGATAGAAAACTTTCAGACATTGGACCCAACACAGTTTGGTTTTGCAAAGAAAGTCATGCCTACTGAACCTGGTGGACTTCTTTGAGAAGGTCACCAAGGCAATGGATGAGGGCAAAATGGTACATATGGCCTACCTTGACCTAGCTAAGGCATTTGATACAATACCCCACTTGGGCATTTAAACTAACTCATGGAATTAGGCATAAACCCCTATGTAACTCGCTGGATAATTCCATAAAAGACGTTGGTTGGGAATCCAAAAGTAACCAAGTAAACCACAGAAAAAGATGTCCAAAAAATGAGTAGTAGTCAAACCATAAGCTCAGCACAAAAAACGAAAATGGAATGAACATATAACAAATTTAATAGAGTTAAAACGCTTTCTTCTCCTGTAAATACGGAGCCTTCATCAGAACTAAACCTCACCAATCAAACCTATTTTATACACATATAGTCAATTGATTAATTAAATTAAATTAATTAAGTTAAAACACCTTGACATTGTAAATTTCTACTATAAAATCCTACACAAAATACAGTACTGAAATACAAGTGCATACAATGATATTAAAATACATTTAAAAAGTACATTTGAAACATTTACAACAAATTTAAAATGCATTTTACCACACTAGGGGCCAGATTCAGGAAGCCTCCGTGTAAGAGTTATAACTCTTACACGGAGGCTGCAGTTAAACGATGTGATGTCAGCATGTCATGCATATACATGAGGTGCATGAGGCATGCTGAATCACACTAGTAACTCTTACACGGTCCGTGTAAGAGAGTAGGGGGCGTGTCTGTAGGCTAAGCCCTGCAAGCGGACACACCCCCGGAAGACTAGAATGGCTGAAAGTAAACAGCCACGAGAGAGGCCATGGAAATGTGAATAAACACACTACACAACACATGCCCCGACAGACCATCAGTGTATAAAGTGAAGAGATGTTATAAAATTAAATTAAAACCTTTTTTTTTTTTAACCCCGTAAATGTTTGCTACTGTGTGCGCTCGTGTGCGCGGGTGTGCTACTAGCGCAATTGCAGTTAGCAGTCAGTGGAAAAGGATATAAGAACTAAATATGCAAAGTAAGCCAAGAAGTAATAGCTTAGCGGTAGAGTTGCTGGCCTAAGAGTAGGCAGGCAGGGTTCGAGCCCCCACAACAACCTTTTTTTTTGTAAATAAGCACTAAAACGCCCCCTGACAGTATTGTACAAATGTAAAAGTATTCCCTTTTGTAAAATGCAATGAAATGGAGCATATACTTTGAAGTAACACAAGAATAAAAATAGTCAGAAATGTACTCTTAGCTAAGCTGCTGTGAGACAGACTGCCCGTAGCTGAGTAGTGTTTAAAAAGCTGCAAACTGCGTGCCCGTTGCTAAGCACCGGTTTGACAGGCTGAAACTGTTTGCAACTAGCTGTGCTAAGCTGAACATGTGTGTCACTAGCCAATTAAGGGTTACCCTAGCGCACACCGTTTGCGCGCCGCTCCCACAAGCTAACTGCCAGTGCGCATGCGTTACCTCCGCGCAAACGAGCGCAGACCTGGTTTAAAGTGCTTAAAAGTGCCTTTATGGCACTTTGATTGACAGGTCCTGTACTCAGTTTGAAAGTTTGCAAAGAAAAATAAATTCCCACTGTCAGTCTCGAACCCAGGACCTTGGTAACATTAGTCTGTATGACCTACCACTAAGCCATGCTTGCCTTACAAGAACACAGTGCTAAAATGAATATAACATGTAATAGTAAAAATCAGTATAAAAGCAATATAGGAGATGTACTATCTGAAGCACGTCAGGCAGAGTTTTAATGGCCAAATTACTGGATTCCCATACTAGGTCAGTGTTAACAGAAACAGCCCTGCTACTTGTTAGCTTGTACATAATAAAGTAAGGTAATGTACATATATGAAGGTACGTATATCTACACATACAGATATATAAATATATCTAAATACATACGAAATATAGTTGTAGGTGTCAGTATCCATACACACTCACTACAGGAAACAGTGAACATAAATGCAGCAACCTGAATCTGCAACACAGCCTGACCCTGTGTGACCTACTTACCCTTCTAACTGCTTAAAGGTGGCCTCAGCACTTTGATTGACAGGCCCTGTACTCAGTTTGAAAGCTTGCAAATAAAAATAAATTCCCACTGTCAGTCTCAAACCCAGGACCTTGGTAACATTAGTCTGTATGACCCAGCACTAAGCCATGCCAGCCTTACAAGAGCACAGTGCTAAAATAAATATAACATGTAATAGTAGGAATCAGTATAAAGGCAATATAGGAGGTGTACTATCCAAAGCATGTCAGGTAGAGTTTCAATGGCCAAATTACTGGATTCCCATACTAGTTCAGTGTTAACAGAAACAGCCCTGCTACTTGTTAGCTTGTACATAATAAAGTAAGGTAATGTACATATATGAAGGTATGTATAGCTACACATACATATATATAAATATATATTAATACATATGAAAGATAGTTGTAGGTGTCAGTATCCATACACACTCACTACAGGAAACAGTGAACATAAATGCAGCAACCAGAATCTGCAACACAGCCTGGCTCCTGTGAGACCTACTAACCCCTTTAACTGCTTAAAGGTGCCTCCAGCACTTTGATTGATAGGCCCTATACTCAAGTCAAAAGCAGAATATAAGCATACTAGTAGGCCCTACCACAAGACCATTGTAACACTAGTCTGTATGACCTACCACTAAGCCATGACTCTCATACAGGAATATAGTGCTAAATAAGTGGAACATGTAATAGTAGGAATGAAGATAAAGGCAATATAGTATGTCTACTACCCAAAGCATGTCAGGCAGACGTTCATAGTCCCAATTACTGGATTCCCATACTAGTGTAGTGTTAATAGAAACAGCCCTGCTAAATGTTAGCTTGTACCCAATAATGTCAGCTAATGTACATATATGAAAGTATGTATATGTACACAGATATATATATATATATTTATATAGCAATACATATGACATATAGTTGTAAGTGTCAGTATGCAGACACACTCACTACAGGGAACAGGCAAGAGAAATGCAGCAACCTGAATCTACAACACAGCATGAAGCATGGGAGATTTACTAACCTTCACACTCACAGAACACTGTCAACAGCATACCAGCATGGTCCACGCCCTACAATCTGAAAGGGCAACGCCTATCTCACATACCCTTTTATAGCAGTGTCCTGAAATCACAGTGAGACATGCAATCAGTACACACCTGGCTGCATGTAATTAGCAAATGCTGTCTTACAACTGGTGCAGAGGCCATCACATGGACCTATGCAGATACCTACAAAAGCATTGAGTACCCACACTACACTCATGCAATACATTCATTGCACAAAACCTACAGAGAAAGAGTGAGAGAGACAGAGAGAGAAACAAACAAATATAACGACAGCCAGCAGCAAAAGCAGCAGCAAGCAGCAAACAGAAAGCAGCAAGCAGCAAGGAGCAAGCAGCAACAAGCACCACTGGCACAGCAACAGCTGCCACAAACACAGGTAATGCAAAGTAGCAGGTTAATCCTGTGTATACTGTGACACCTCCAAATGTATCATAGTTCATTATCTATAGGTATGTCCATGAGATAGGTTGTGTGTACATAGTCCTGAAATATAAACATATGTAATATTGCTGTACATGTTGCCCATACTTAACACTTCCATAGCTTAGAACACAAGGCCAGTTGTGCATATGATGCAGTAGTTCCCAGGGTCAGTAGAGGTTCCTCCTCATTGGTGTGGGACCACTGTGTATGTATGGCACTGTTCAGGTACATATCCTGTAGTATGGCCAGGGATTAATATCAGTCTGACATGTGGTGCTATGTCCTCCAGGGGTGAATGTAGCACACATCCAGAGATACCATTTCGTAACAGTGATGCTATGTGTTCCGCAATGATGAAGGTGGCTCTCACCTGGACATGTGAGAGGATAGGGAGGTGACAGTCATCTGGGATAACTAATACCACATGTGTAGGAGAATGGGGGGGTACCTGCACCTAAACTGTTTGCAACAATGTAGCCAATATCTGTGCATTTGGTGAATGTGAAGCATCTTAACACTGCTGACCACAGATGCCTTGCTGTCATGTGAATCTGCCCTGTGCTGCAGTAGCCTCCTACTATTGTTATACAATATGCCTGTATCTGTACTCTACTGGACAGGATTAATAAGTGGTGTGCAGTTGTTCTGGGTTAGATATGTGTGTGCACAGTACATGCAGTATGTGGGATGTCTGTGGTAAGCATATGCAAAGGTGCTGGCAGTGTGTGTTGTGGCTTCCACTGGCCCAATGGGCTGCATGGATAGCATCACTGTCATAACTACTGAATAACTGTGTAATTAAATGCATACATAGCAAGGTAGTGTACTGTGCTTGTGGTGTTGTTCGGATTTGTAAATCCAGGCTGAGTAATGTGTGCACATCACAGGGTTGGGTTGGATGGCAACACACATCCAGTATGTAGGGATGAACACCCAGAATGTGTCAGGCGTGTCGCCTGTGCAGAAGTATCCGGCCATTACCTGTGCATCCCCCACAACACACACACATGCAACATATGGCAGAAGTACTATAGCAGTACACACATGTTCATGGGTTCATACTAGACTATTTGCCCTAGGGCATTGGTAAGCCTAGTAGAATGTGTTTGTCTTTCGCCACCCAATTACAAGTTATGCTGCTATGCCCTTGTCCGATGTTAGTATACTGTGCCTCCGTCTAACAGTGACATAGAAGTGATACCTGGGGTACAACTATGATCTACATCCAGTCATCCAGATTCCTATGGAAGAGAGTCAATGAAGGACTCTGCCTAACCTGTAGTGTGAGCACATTACAGAGTGAAGGAGCCTCGGTTAGGAATATGCCCCTCCAGCATGTCCATGTATGTCAGTGCTGAGGTCCAGCTCTCCTGAGCATGTGGCTGTATGGGACTCTGATTGCCTGAGGTGCAGCATGTTCATTACTGCTGGGTAGGACATGGCTGTATATGGCGCACAGATTGCCTCTGAACAGGCAATAAGCCACTGAGTCCAGCTGGATTTACTTTACCTGGGCAGCATATGACATCTGTGTGAGCCATTGCATCCCCTTGATGAGGTACTGTTGTCCTGTACCAGTTGCTGTGGGTGTCTGGTTAGGTACATCCCAAAAGGTGCATTGTATGCAATTATAGGCTTGATGATGGATGAGTAAAGAGGCACAATGACCTCCACTGCCATACATGTGAATCCCTCATGATTAGCTGGGCTATATAACATGTCTCTCAATCCACATTGGCCATGTGGTTGACAAATGACAGACCACTACCATGTTTCTTCCCCAGGTCCCCAACTACGTCTTCTGTACTCAATGGCCTAACACCTATGTTGTACTGTGCCACCAATGTGGAGGCGTGGGAATCTGCATTGAATACTGATACTCCCCCTCCTTTGTTCAAGTGTTGGGGCTGACAAGAATGGTAACAGCTATAACCTGGTAGTACTGGTGTGCTCCTGTGAAACCTGAAACAGGTACATGTTAATGCACAGATATCGATGTCCAGAATGTCAAGTAGGGTTTTGAGTGCGTGCATCCTTAGGTCTAGACTTCTGGTGTTGAGTAGCATCACTCTTACTTCCTCATCCTTTGTGATACAAATGGATGTGGGTTTGCCTTATGAGCCTTGCCTAATACAGGCACTATGGGTGTAGCAAGAGGCTCCGCCAAATTCGAATAGGACAGGGGCGACAGGTGCAAGCTGTCCCTAGCAAAGCATACCACCCCAAGATGGCAGGCAATGGCACACCTGTGAATGACACCAGTATGTCAGTCAATTGTTGGAAGGGATCATCGTGCCTTGATATTGTGGCATGGTTCTAGGTGAGGGTAGGATGCTACTCAAGGTCAGGGTCAAACTGTCTTGGGCTACGTGCTCAGAGAGCTCTGTACTGTCTCATGTCATGTAGTCCAGGGAGGAATGTGTCAGGCCATTCACACCAGCATGGACATTGACTGAGTCATACCTGTACTTGCCTTGGGGTTACCTGAGTGTTTGTGTTATGTGGCAGGTCATAGTGGCCGACAAGCTGCACACCGTGACCCTCACCTCGTTAAGCCTGGTGAACGTGATGTTAGTGTGCCTGATGATAGAGGCACCTAGTACAGGTGTATGAGGTGTGTTGTTTACTGTTAATGGCAGTGAGTGTTCAGCACATTGGCTTTGTGTGATATGTGTTGCACATGTTCGTTTCCGTGGTAGTGGTTGCATGGATGTCTGCTTAGGAGGTCTCTGCTGCATAGGCATAGCTGTGGTCCGAGCCTACAAGTATGTTCATGTGTGATCATGTGTTAGGTCCGCTGTTGTGGTAGGTCTATGTGAGACTGGAAGTGTAGTGTGTGGTCTCCTTGGCCACCTGACTGGTTATGGCGGTATTGAGTAGACAGAGCCTAGCCTCCAGTTTGGTATATGGTTTCATCACTCACATGAGATTGAATTTGTTGTTAGGAGGAGGGTTGTCTGTGTACATGCATCTGTTCCAACATTGTCTCTGGAGTACCACACTCACCAGCTGGACTGGGGAGGGAACTGACAACTGACCTCTGGACATGCTAGAATACTATTCTGAATTCTGTAATAATTAATGATTGAAAACAAGGTCCAGTGGGGAGTGAGGGTGTACTGACATTACCTACAACTGCTGACTGATATAAAAGCGTCAGTGAGCAAGTGCCAGGTAACCAAAGTGCAATGTGTCACAATTAAGTAAATGCAACAATGAGAAGCAGTCACTTGCTGTCATGTGTAACATGGAAATACGTACAGTAAGCAATGCAGATATCAGTAGTGAGTCACATACGTGTTGACAAGCTGTGTACTATGTGGAAGTAGCATACCAGTGAAATAACAAGCTAACAAATAACAAGCATATAAACAAAGGTAGATCCAGGAGGCCTGGATGTAGTGGTTGCTACAGCAAACAAGGTGTAGCAATGTCAGTAAGATACAGCTCAGATATGCAGGCACTATAAACCTGAAACCAGATGTCCCCAGCTATGAATGGCAGAGTACAGCCTATTGTCACACACGAGTGCAGACCACAAACCTTGTTAATGTTAAATAACTGGCCTGAAGGCCAACTGCCCATACCAGAACTAATACACTTGTACACTGGGCCCTCAATCAGCAGTTCCCAACTTCAATGGATGAAAGATATGTGTCCTGCCACCACAGTGCTTGCCACCAACCTCCCTAATGTAAAACAACTGGTCTGAAGGCCAAGTGCTTAGTACAAATGACATAGAATGATAGCTACACTGTAATCAAGTTTTAACCAAGCAGTAATAAGTAGAAGTTAATACTCCCTGTATAGAATGTGTACCATGTATTGTTGAGATACTATGCTGATAACCTGTTTGTGTACCTTTCCAGCTTGACATGGCTCCAAAAAGAACCCCTCATATTCTGCTGCAGAGGGTGGCGAGATTCACCTGAGCCTGGTGAGTGACTATGCCATCCTGTTCTCACGCACCACCCAGAATCAGCAGGAGAGGTCTGCACTGTGGCAAAACCTCATTAGCAGGATAAATGATGTTGGCATGCATGATAGGACATATGAGCAGGTGAGACATCACTGCAGTGATTTGATAAGAAATGTCCGCCAGCGTGCTGCAGATATCCGCAGGCAACAGGTTGCCACAGGTGGGGGTGGCCACATCCCCCCCTCACCAGACAAGAGGGGCTACTGCTAAGTGTTGTGGATCCAGCCCCAGAACAACAACAGCAACACCCATGCATCATGATGGAGGTTGGATCCACACAGCAGCAAGACACTGGCGTGCAGGTAAGATGCCATATTCATTTATTGTTATTACTTTCACATTTGTTGACCCAGATAGTCTAGCTGGATATATGTCCATTTTCAGTAGAGGCCTGTGGAGAAAAGCTCCACACATAACGTAATAAAGGCAGACAGACAAGTTGTTAATACAGACAGCCAACATGATAGAATTGTACACCAGCCTGTTAACTAAATCAACATACATGTAAGGAACTCAAACAGTTTAGAGTCATACACAATATACCGTTGGTTTAAAAGCAATCCTACCTAAAGCATAACGGTTATGCAATAAGGCAAAAGCCAGATACATAATAGTTAGGGCTCAGAAGGGTAGGGAAGTAGAAGGAGTATGAAAGATACAATGATATGGAAGAGGCAGGAGTCAAGAAGGGAAGTGAGGAAAAGAAGGAAGACAGTCAAGAGGATGTGGGAGGGATGGGAGAAGTAGGTCAGAGCATAGAAGGACATCAAGGTGAACGAAACAGGGTAGAAGCTAGTTTCTATGCACAATGAGGGGTTACAGGTAAAGAGAGGGTAGGGAGAGGGACGTTAGCCTGTACTCCAAGAAGAACAAAGCCAGTGGTTTGGGAAGTACAGTTTGAGGTGTCGTTTGAAGAGAGGTAAGGGTGAGATTAGAGTTAACCCCTGGTATGTACATATGACTGTTCTGTACACTGTTACTTCATGCACGCATAAGGTGTGCATGTGGTATGTATCTGTCATCATGATATATATACAGACATTATGTGCAGCTGATGTGTATAAGGGAACTAGTGTACTACTGTACTGTATCATGTGCAAAACAAATGGCACACATGTGCCCACTGACATTACTCTCTTCACACTTCCAGGTCCCTCCCATCTAGCAACAAGGCAGGCCATCCATGCTGGTGAGTCTTTTTAACATTATCTGTAAAGCAATTTAGAAAACTAGGAAGAGTAGTGTAAGTGTTGGGGCTGACAAGAATGGTAACAGCTATAACCTGGTAGTACTGGTGTGCTCCTGTGAAACCTGAAACAGGTACATGTTAATGCACAGATATCGATGTCCAGAATGTCAAGTAGGGTTTTGAGTGCGTGCATCCTTAGGTCTAGACTTCTGGTGTTGAGTAGCATCACTCTTACTTCCTCATCCTTTGTGATACAAATGGATGTGGGTTTGCCTTATGAGCCTTGCCTAATACAGGCACTATGGGTGTAGCAAGAGGCTCCGCCAAATTCGAATAGGACAGGGGCGACAGGTGCAAGCTGTCCCTAGCAAAGCATACCACCCCAAGATGGCAGGCAATGGCACACCTGTGAATGACACCAGTATGTCAGTCAATTGTTGGAAGGGATCATCGTGCCTTGATATTGTGGCATGGTTCTAGGTGAGGGTAGGATGCTACTCAAGGTCAGGGTCAAACTGTCTTGGGCTACGTGCTCAGAGAGCTCTGTACTGTCTCATGTCATGTAGTCCAGGAGGGATGTGTCAGGCCATTCACACCAGCATGGACATTGACTGAGTCATACCTGTACTTGCCTTGGGGTTACCTGAGTGTTTGTGTTATGTGGCAGGTCATAGTGGCCGACAAGCTGCACACCGTGACCCTCACCTCGTTAAGCCTGGTGAACGTGATGTTAGTGTGCCTGATGATAGAGGCACCTAGTACAGGTGTATGAGGTGTGTTGTTTACTGTTAATGGCAGTGAGTGTTCAGCACATTGGCTTTGTGTGATATGTGTTGCACATGTTAGTTTCCGTGGTAGTGGTTGCATGGATGTCTGCTTAGGAGGTCTCTGCTGCATAGGCATAGCTGTGGTCCGAGCCTACAAGTATGTTCATGTGTGATCATGTGTTAGGTCCGCTGTTGTGGTAGGTCTATGTGAGACTGGAAGTGTAGTGTGTGGTCTCCTTGGCCACCTGACTGGATTATGGCGGTATTGAGTAGACAGAGCCTAGCCTCCAGTTTGGTATATGGTTTCATCACTCACATGAGATTGCATTTGTTGTTAGGAGCGGCGGGTTGTCTGCGTACATCCATCCGTCCCAACATTGTCTCTGGAGTACCACACTCACCCGCTGCGCTGGGGAGGAACTGACAACTGACCTCTGGACATGCTAGAATACTATTCTGAATTCTGTAATAATTAATGATTGAAAACAAGGTCCAGTGGGGAGTGAGGGTGTACTGACATTACCTACAACTGCTGACTGATATAAAAGCGTCAGTGAGCAAGTGCCAGGTAACCAAAGTGCAATGTGTCACAATTAAGTAAATGCAACAATGAGAAGCAGTCACTTGCTGTCATGTGTAACATGGAAATACGTACAGTAAGCAATGCAGATATCAGTAGTGAGTCACATACGTGTTGACAAGCTGTGTACTATGTGGAAGTAGCATACCAGTGAAATAACAAGCTAACAAATAACAAGCATATAAACAAAGGTAGATCCAGGAGGCCTGGATGTAGTGGTTGCTACAGCAAACAAGGTGTAGCAATGTCAGTAAGATACAGCTCAGATATGCAGGCACTATAAACCTGAAACCAGATGTCCCCAGCTATGAATGGCAGAGTACAGCCTATTGTCACACACGAGTGCAGACCACAAACCTTGTTAATGTTAAATAACTGGCCTGAAGGCCAACTGCCCATACCAGAACTAATACACTTGTACACTGGGCCCTCAATCAGCAGTTCCCAACTTCAATGGATGAAAGATATGTGTCCTGCCACCACAGTGCTTGCCACCAACCGTCCTAATGTAAAACAACTGGTCTGAAGGCCAAGTGCTTAGTACAAATGACATAGAATGATAGCTACACTGTAATCAAGTTTTAACCAAGCAGTAATAAGTAGAAGTTAATACTCCCTGTATAGAATGTGTACCATGTATTGTTGAGATACTATGCTGATAACCTGTTTGTGTACCTTTCCAGCTTGACATGGCTCCAAAAAGGAACCCATCATATTCTGCTGCAGAGGATGACGTGATTCACCAGAGCCTGGTGAGTGACTATGCCATCCTGTTCTCACGCACCACCCAGAATCAGCAGGAGAGGTCTGCACTGTGGCA
The DNA here is from genome assembly GCF_019279795.1 of Protopterus annectens. NCBI lineage: Eukaryota > Metazoa > Chordata > Ceratodontiformes > Protopteridae > Protopterus > Protopterus annectens. Next base: position 1,010,894,224 of record NC_056743.1, on the reverse strand, counting down.
AAACCTCATTAGCAGGATAAATGATGTTGGCATGCATGATAGGACATATGAGCAGGTGAGACATCACTGCAGTGATTTGATAAGAAATGTCCGCCAGCGTGCTGCAGATATCCGCAGGCAACAGGTTGCCACAGGTGGGGGGGTGGCCACACATCCCCCCCTCACCAGACAAGAGGGGCTACTGCTAAGTGTTGTGGATCCAGCCCCAGAACAACAACAGCAACACCCATGCATCATGATGGAGGTTGGATCCACACAGCAGCAAGACACTGAGCGTGCAGGTAAGATGCCATATTCATTTATTGTTATTACTTTCACATTTGTTGACCCAGATAGTCTAGCTGGATATATGTCCATTTTCAGTAGAGGCCTGTGGAGAAAAGCTCCACACATAACGTAATAAAGGCAGACAGACAAGTTGTTAATACAGACAGCCAACATGATAGAATTGTACACCAGCCTGTTAACTAAATCAACATACATGTAAGGAACTCAAACAGTTTAGAGTCATACACAATATACCGTTGGTTTAAAAGCAATCCTACCTAAAGCATAACGGTTATGCAATAAGGCAAAAGCCAGATACATAATAGTTAGGGCTCAGAAGGGTAGGGAAGTAGAAGGAGTATGAAAGATACAATGATATGGAAGAGGCAGGAGTCAAGAAGGGAAGTGAGGAAAAGAAGGAAGACAGTCAAGAGGATGTGGGAGGGATGGGAGAAGTAGGTCAGAGCATAGAAGGACATCAAGGTGAACGAAACAGGGTAGAAGCTAGTTTCTATGCACAATGAGGGGTTACAGGTAAAGAGAGGGTAGGGAGAGGGACGTTAGCCTGTACTCCAAGAAGAACAAAGCCAGTGGTTTGGGAAGTACAGTTTGAGGTGTCGTTTGAAGAGAGGTAAGGGTGAGATTACTGGTATGTACATATGACTGTTCTGTACACTGTTACTTCATGCACGCATAAGGTGTGCATGTGGTATGTATCTGTCATCATGATATATATACAGACATTATGTGCAGCTGATGTGTATAAGGGAACTAGTGTACTACTGTACTGTATCATGTGCAAAACAAATGGCACACATGTGCCCACTGACATTACTCTCTTCACACTTCCAGGTCCCTCCCATCTAGCAACAAGGCAGGCCATCCATGCTGGTGAGTCTTTTTAACATTATCTGTAAAGCAATTTAGAAAACTAGGAAGAGTAGTGTAACTCTGTAGTAGACTTGCTGGTGACTGTGTTCACAATACCCGTAATACAGTTGTAGTAGATTGAGTAGTGTAACACGGTACTGATGTTTGTGTTTACTGTGGGGTGTGCATGTGTGCAAGCGTGCCTGTGCCCAAGCGTGCATGTGTGTTAGTGTCCATGAGTGCATGTGTCCATTTCTGAATGTGTGCATTAGTATTGAAATGCATCTCTGTCAAATATGTATGGAGACTGTAATCTGTGTTCCATGTTTTCCTCCTGTAGGTTCTGGTGCTGCTCTGGTGACCTGCAGCAGGGAACCTGAATCTTGTGCCCCAGGTACTGATGATGATGAAATGTCTGTAATGGTGCAGGAAGGTGTGTCTGGGTCCACCATTGGTCAGCCAATTGACAGTACACAGCTTTCAACCCAGTCAATGCGCACAGTCATCCTGCCGTTACATCCTTTGTCACCATTGTCCCTAGGTGATGGACAGTCTGCAGTGGGCATAGATCAGGGTAATGTGGTACCTGTTGTACATGCATCCCCACAAGGCAGCCATGAGCAGGGGCCTCCAATGGTACCACGCAGACAGTCGCCCATGGGTTCTCGTGGGGGCATCCGTGGTCGTACTGCCTCTGGCCGATGTGCCCAAGGAGGTATGTCAACCTCCACTATGTTTCGAACTGTCATGCAGGCACAGGCACGTATGGAAAGGTACACCGGACAGGGTCTGAGGGAGCTGAGAGAATGTCGCACAGCCATGACAGATGGCATGCGTGGCGTTGCAATGCTATCCGTAACTTCACAGATGTCGTTGACAGGCGTTGTGGGGGCATAGGACAGCTGCTCCACAACCAGATGTCCATGGGCCAGGGCTCTGGTGTGTGTTTGCGGCGTCGGCGTGGCGTATGCCAGCAACAGCACCAGCTGGCAGTGGCCGGGCGACAACAGGCCCACTCGCGCACCTCAAGTGCCAGCACCAGCCCCAGCAATGCTGGGTCTGTGCTGTCATCAAGACGCCCCAGGAGACCACGTGCACGTGGCTCTGGACAGTCCCAACAGGGAACTGTGTCCAGTCAACACACCCCTGCTTCCGATGACAGTACCCAGTCTGGGTTAGTACGGATCTGACCCGTAGCACCCCTGCCAGGCACAGGTACAGTGTCCGTGCCCACAGACACTGATCTGGATGACCTGACAGGTGCAGTCTGTGGCTGTCCACAAAAACCTGTACATGGCAGCCATTATGTGGGACTGTGTGCGTGCTTACACACATGCAGAAACCTAACACCTAGGGCAAATGCATACACACACACACTGCACCAACACCGGTCCACCCTGTACTGCTGCCCCTCACAAACACACATACACACACATGTCAATTGGTGTTACCAGTGGCTGGCTTGGGCATACCTAACCCACACCCTGTGCATATGATGACACTGTGCCACCTCCTGCATACAACATCGGTACAGGTAAATGTAAACACGTTGCTGATGCACAGGGTGACTACATAGATGTGTATAAGTAGTAACATGTTGGTAACTGTTCACTGTTCCAGTATAATTGTGTGTATATCCCAGCAGTCCTGCTGCAGTAACTGTATGACTGTCCTCAATTGTTATATGCACCCATACTACTTACCAAAGTGTACCAGCTGCACACCATCACATGCTAACATTGACTATGGCAATGCGCATCTTGTGCTGTTACGTAGATTCAGCTATATGTAACTGTTCTGTCACACATGCATTTATACACACCCTGCTACCCACACACATGCACACGCTCAACTGCCATTCCCATTATTTATCACCCTACATGAGTAGCTGTTGATACATGACAGGTACACATTTGAGAAGTGCACTATGTTGTTTACTACTGGCGTCCCCTTCTCTACCTGTACTCACAGGGTGCAGGCAACCTCATCGGTTGAAAGATGTAATGTGCATCAGGTACTGTAGTACCCCGATTGCCACATCAAACATGTTTCCCATATGGAAATGCACACACAGACACATCCCACATCCACACACTTGCCACATTCAGGCTTCAGAGCACTATCTAGGTATATTTGGGTACATGTGCATGTTACAGTAGCATGTAACACTATACTGAGTACTGGCAGTTGTCTGTTGTCATGTTGTCTGTATAGAATAAAAGAATTGTTTGATTATCTTACTCCGTTTTGTGGACATTACTTGAAGAAGTGTTACCTTACATGTGTTATTGGTACCACCACCTTCTCTTTTGTAGTTTTGTTTGTATAGGGTGCTATCAACATCACTGCTTGTGAAGGGTAATGACCACCCTGCAGTGCATAGCCCCATGTGGCAAAAGCCACATCCCACCCCATCATTGTGCACACACACTAACCCCACCAACAGTAAAACACATACTTTCCATTTGCAAGATTCAAACCCATACCTAACTGTGTTATGACAGTAGAAACAGACACATTAGCAGAGTGTGCTATTTGCAGTAGTTGGAGAAATCCCTACTAATGCTGTACTTAGAGGGTGCTGACATCATCTGTGTGTAGGAGGAGGGATGTGCACCCTGTAGTGTGTTCTCCCAGTTGTCAAACGGCAGTTAACCCTCCCAGCATAGTGCACACACATAAACCCCACTCATACTAACACACACATATTCCTTTTGCAGGATTCAAACCCCTACCTAACTACGTTATGACACTGGAGAAAGACGCATTAGCAGAGTGCGCTATGCGAATTACTGGAGGACTTTACTACAGGTAATATAGTTATACAGTCCTGACATCATCAGTGTTTCAAAAGGGGAATCTGCATCCTGTACTGTACTGTCACAGTTGCTAATAGGGACATTTCCAACACACACATCGATGTGTTTGAGGTTTGCATATGTGGGGGATCCAGTACTCGTGTGATGAGTATATGGTTTGATTGCAACAATGAGGGATATACTCCGAGTGGTGAGCTGTTTGTACTCATGGTTGTGATGATCAGGTCTAGTACATCTTCCCCTCTTGTGGGAAGGTTGGTTACCTGTTCCATAGCCAAAGAATGTATGATCTATGTGAACCCTAGAGCTTGGGTATTGTGGCTTGTGTAATGTTCACAGTCTATGTTTGGGTAGCTAACGTCACCCAGTATGATGGTGTTTGCAGAGTAATCTAAACTGTCCTGTGTCAGCATGAAGGCTGTGTGGGAGTCCTGAGTTTGAGAGGGTGCTGTAAGAGCTCCTCTGTGTCTCTTGCCATGTGGTCCAGGGAGGCAAATCTCAGGTTGTTTGCACCAGCATGGACAATGTCTGCCTCATAGCTGTACTTGCTGTGGAGTGACCTGTGTGTGCCTGTGTTATGTGGCACATGCTATCACCCGACAAGTAGCTAACTGTGACCCTCACCGTGCTCTGTCTGGAGGGCGGCACGTCTGTCAACAGCTCATGTCAAGCAAGTTCACACCCCTCATAAATGATGTGGAAACCTTCAAAGGCCCAAGGCCTGTTGACAATATGGACCAGACTGCAGATACCTCTATAAAGGCATTCTATGGACACATTCAGGAATGCATGGATCATGAAGCCATATATGAAAGCATGACCCAATTCTCCAAAGGCAGATGTCCTGGGTGCCAGACACCAGCCATAAACACACTATACAATAGAAGGATGACGCCACTATATGATACACCAACCTCCCAAAATGTGAAGGCACCACTGATGAGTATTGGAAGACAACTACAGGCACCCATATGATTGTCTAAGGCCATCTTTGAGAGAGGGTTCCACAAGCCACTGAGGATAATCACAAGGCTGCCTGTAGTTATGTTAGTAACCTGGGTGGTACTACCCAGATATGCTCAGAGGTAATCCAAGATGTCACACAAAATACAAAACATGCAGACATTGCCATCATCCTAGTGGGCAGGTTCAATGCTGCCTTCTCCCCCCACCACACCAAAAGGGCACATATGTCTCGTGGCACAGTGCTGCCCCCCCCTGACATCACAGATGCTCAGGTAAGAGATGCCCTTCCCAAAGCAATAAACACTGCATCAATGGGACCAGACAGTGTCCCAGGCTGTGTCCTACATGAACCATGAGAAGAGCTACACCCAGACATAACACCACTGTTCAATCCCAGCCTTAATACACGGTATGTGGCCATAGAGTGGCATACAGCAACAGTGGTCCCTCAACATTCAGGTGGTGCCTTCATGGATCCTGGACACTACTCGACCCATATGTCTGACTAGCTTTGGCTGCAAAGCTATGGCAAGAATCATCATGAACCTCACATATTTAGATATTGTGGACCTACAGACATGTCACCATACACAGTTTGGCTTTGTCAATGGCAAATCCTGCCTCTCCAACCAGTTTGATTTCTTTGAAACAGTCACCAAGGCCACTGTCAAGGGGAAGGAGGTGTACACAGCCTACCTGAACCTTGCATAAGCCTTGGATACAATACCCCAGTTGTGCATTCTAGGGAAGCTCACCAGTGTACATATTAACCCCTATGTCACTATGGGTATTGCACAGTGGCTCAAGGGCAGAACACACATGGTAGAATTGCTGGAGCCATGTCAGCCTCCAACCTGGTACAAGTGGTGTCCCACAAGGCACAGCCCTGGGAGCTGTCATCTTCATTATATATTTATCATAGGTACAGGCCAACATGGAAGTACTGTGGCACAGCAAGTCGCAGGTGACTGCAAACCGGACACCATAATCAACTCACCAGCTAACACACGCACCCTCCAAAAGGGACTCTTGGAAACACACAACTTGTGCCACAGCCATGGCCTCAACGTGAATGACAGAAAGCATATAGTCATCCCCTTTGTCAAACACAGAGTGACCACAACGTACCACATATGCGTTAATCCATTAAGTGCAGACGAAGGAATTATGGACCTTGGGGTACACAGGTTGATAGCATTCTACCATTTGACAACAACATGGACAAAGTGGTTAGGTAAGCATGTTATATGGGCCACATCATCATGGGATCCACATGTAGATCAGGGGTGGACATTGTGCCCCTTTACTCATCCCTCATCATGCCCATAATTGACTATGATGAACCTCTCGGCATGCACCTTACCAGACACCTGCAGCAACTGGAGATACCACATATGTACCTCGACAAGGGGATCAAAGGGCTCAAACAGATGCCACATACAGACTGGTTAAAGTAACAGCAGCTCTACTCAGTGACATACTGCCTCTTCATAGGCAATCTGTGCCTGACATAGAAGGACAGGTCATATCCTCAGTTAATGGCCATGCTGCATCTCAGAATATCCAGATCCCACCAGGATACACACGGGAAATACTTGAACCTCAGGAGTGATATACACAGGACATGCTGGAGGGGCACATTCACAACTCAGAGGCTCCCTTCATTCCGGAATATTATCCCAATAGAGGTTAGGCAGACTGACTCAGTGACTATCTTCAAGAGTGATATTAATGACAGGATGTGACATTGTAGGGTTACCCTGGGTATCACTTATGTGTCACTGTGAGACAGAGGCACAGTATACTAACCTTGGAAAAGGGCATAGCAAGACAGATTCACAATGCATGTTGAAAGGCACACACATTCTGGCTAGGTGGATACATGCCCTGGGCAGACATCCCTGTACGAACCTATGGACCTATGTATCTTTATCACCATTGTCCCTATGTGCTGTTAATCACCAATGTAATCTCAATACTATGGTAGCATGTGCAAAGGTCAGTTGTCAGTCACCTCTATGGTACAGTTGTGGAATATGTGTGTCATGTAGTAATGTCACAGCTGCCACATGTACACAGTCAACCCTATCCCCTACCCATGGATGTACATCACATGGCCAAACTGTGGACTAAGCACTCTGAACCCAGTACTGGCATAACCTGTCTGGTGGCATGAAATACTACAGTGACAGCAATACCAATCTGATGTGGACCTACACGGACAGCAATACAAGCATGGAAACACAACAGGTCAGTTGTGACGCCTAAGGATAGCATCCTGCATGACTGGCAGACATCTCTGCAGCTGGCACACAGGCATACATTAGGCCTGCACACAGCACGCATAACACATAGCACACAAATCCTGTGTGTCAAACAAGCACAGTCTGTACAGCTATACAACACTACTGCCGCAGTTGTGTTAGGTACTTTTATTGTCCAGTACAGTGAGATAATGCTCACCAGGCTGGAAAAGGTGTAGGTCACAGTGATATGCTCATGGGGCACTATGGTTCACCACATAACACAAACATACAAGTCAGTCAGATGCATGGACACATATGACTCAGTCATTGTCCATGCCACCACAGCTGATGTGGGATGTCCCTCACTGGGATACATGATAGGGAACATGGAAGGGATCACTGAGCAAGTGACACAGGCTGGTAGACCCTGACCTTGGTTGGCATCAGACCCTCACCAGGGATTCTGACAAATTACTGAATGCTAATGACTTAGTGTAGCTACAAAACCCTAGCTGAATGGTTCTTAGCATGCAGTCACTGCATTGCTATGGAATACTGTCTTACCACTCCCACAACAGGTGAAAACATGCAGCTCCTGTACATCAACAACATGTAGACTATATGCCCCAGACCAGGTGTGCATCCCTCACTACTAGGCTGATAGCATCTACATCTCACACTGTATGTACACATCCCACATGCTGCACCTGCACAGAAGACCACGGTCATAATGTTACTCTGTGCAAATACCATGTATTCACATGTGGCAGGCATCACACATGGTAACTATTGAAGGTCACAGGTACATATGTGTATTTGGTACACACATACATCATGTGTGCATTGCCATAACTGGTTTAATCAATGTCATGCATTATTGTGAGTGACAACCCACACACATGGGCATTCTGTGTGTGCAAAACACACGTGGCATGTCTGTAATCAAAAGCCATACATAATTGTGATATCGTTTAGAAAGGGGTATGTGCATCCTGTGGTGTGTTTTCCCAGTTGCCAAAGGGATGTTTCTTTCATACACACTTAACCCTCTTCACACACACTTGCCACCTGCTGAATTCAAACCCCTACTTAACTATGTTATGACACTAGAGACGGACGAATTAGCGCAGCGTGCTATTCGCATTACTGGGAGGTTTCCTTTCCCCTGATATACTTATAGGGTGCTGACATCATCAGAGTTTAGAAAGTGGAATGATCATCCTGTGGTGTGTTTTCCCAGTTGCCAAAAGGGATGCTTCTTTCATACACACTTACACACACTTACCCCCCTTCACACACACTTGCCACCTGCTGGATTCAAACCCCTACCTAACTATGTTATGACACTAGAGACGGACGCATTAGCAGAGTGCGCTATTCGGATTACTGGGAGGTTTCCTTTCCCCTGATATACTTATAGGGTGCTGACATCATCAGAGTTTAGAAAGTGGAATGATCACCCTGTGGTGTATTTTCCCAGTTGCCAAAAGGGATGTTTCTTTCATACACACTTACGCACACACTTACCCCCCTTGACACACACTTGCCACCTGCTGGATTCAAACCCATACCTAACTATGTTATGACACTACAGATGGACGCATTAGCAGAGCGCGCTATTCGGATTACTGAGAGATTCCTTTTCTCCGATATACTTATAGGGTGCTTACATGATCAGTGTCTAGAAAGGGGAATGAGCATCCTCTGGTGTGTTTGTCCAAATGTTACTCCTAGCAACTGTGAAAAGTGTGTGAGCATGCCCAGTTCAGCCTTCCCATGGCATGTTGTGTGAAAGATGTTTCATTTAAGTGTGTGAGCATGCCCAGTGTGGGCTTTACATATGTTGAACTCTGCAGCCCATCACATTTGTGGATGAGTGTGACCTTCAACAAATACCTCCAGTTTATGGTTGTGTGTTCTGTGCCATGTTGTGTAGTTACTGTCCGAATGCTTTTTGTGTGAACAAAACAGGGAGTATACTGTGCCTGCAGGTTTTGCATGGGATACTTTGCACACAATTGTCAACATCCGTTCATACTGACCTAACACTGTAGCACTGTATAGTGTAGTGTTTCAGTACTTTCACTGTGGTGGTCAGTATCCTGGGCTTTAGTCCTATCAACGCTTTACATTTCCATAGTGTGCACAACAGCCTGGTTAGGGTCCAGTTGTGCACATCTGCACAAAGGCAGTGCCTCTACAGACCCTGGTAATTACTGCCCCATAAGCTTAACAAGTGTAGTCTGCAAATCTATGGAGAGGATCATAATTGAGCTCATAAACAAAGATATAGGGGACATGCAGACATTGTACCCATCCCATTTTGGCTTGGTCAGGGGCAGATCATGCCTTTTGTACTGGGTTGACATCTTCAAATTGGTCACTTAGGCCATTGTTGGGGAAAGGCAGTCCATACAGCCTACCTTGGCCTTGCAAACACTTTCAACACAATACCCCACTCAGGTATTGTGGAAAACCCTAACAACTGAAATATAAACCCATATGTCACAAGATGGGTTGCAAACTGGCTTAAGGACGGGACCCACAGGGTTAGAGTTGCTGGCACTATGTTAGACTCCAGGCTGGTCACAGGTGGTGTCACACAGGGCTCAGTCCTTGGCCCCATTGTTTGTCATGTACTTCCCAGAAGTACAGGCCAACATGGGAGGACTTTGGCTGACAATGTTTGCAGATGACTGCACACTGGGCACCATGGTGGACAGTGCATCACACACGGATATCCTTCAGAAGGGACTCACAGTAACTGATAGCTGGTGCCAGGGCCATGGCCTGAAGTCAAAGTGCACAACATGTGTAGACATACCCTTCAGGAAAAGCAAGGTGACCCCAAGCTACCATATAGGTGGCAATCCTCTAAGCACAGAGGAGGTTATCATGGACCTGGGGACCCAGGTTGACAGTCGCCGTTCTTCTGAGACTCACATTGCTAAAGTGGCTAGAAAGACCTTCTACATTGCCCACCTGCTCAGGATGGGATTCACATCCAGATCTAGTGGGTCATTGTTCCCCTGTACTCTTCACTTATCAGACCGGTGATCGAGTCAAATGCCCTATTCTGGCTGTATGTCACCCAACATCTGCAGCAATTGCAGACACCCTGAATGTCCCCACCTAAAGGATCAAGGAACCCCAACAGCTGTCATATGCTGCCAGATTGAAGACACTCCCACTCTATTCACTCACATACCGTCTGCTTAGAGGTGACATGTGCCTGACATGCGAGGCCATGTCCAAACAGGGATTAATGGACATGCTCCACCTCAGAATCGGCAGATCCACCTGAACCACTAGTGCAGGTGACTTACACCTTAGCAGGGTTGTATGTTGGACATGTTGGAGGGATGAAGTTATCACCCAGAGACTCCCTATGCTGTGTAATACAATCCCGGTCCATGTGAGGCAGAGCACCTTGCTGGCTGTGTTCAAGAGGTATCTTGACCTGTGGATGGAAGGTCATACGTTTAACCCGGGGATCGTCACGGTGTCACTGCTGGAGAGAGGCATGACACAATAATGGGCACAGTACTGTTTCCATATAAGGGTGGTGTATGCCAATGAACTCTGTGCTAGGCTTATACCTGCCTTAGGGAAGATAGCCTAGTATAAACCTATGTACCTATGAACCTATCTGACCATGTTGCATTATGTTTAGATGTGAACTACTTACAACAGCCTCATCCAACATCGGTAGTGTATTCCACAACATGGGTGTACATTGGCGAACACTACCGATGTGCCCTAGGCCATTTCTAATGCTAGTCGGAGAGTGTGTTTGTCCATCAACACATTGTAAGTGATGTTTGCCATGACATATGTCTTGTTTAGTATACTGTGCCTCTGTCTGTGACATAACATTGATACCCAGGGTAAACCTCCCATCTCCCATGCACTCATTAGGATTCCTGTTGAGGGGACTCAACGAGTGTCTCTACGGACAACCTGTACTGGTAGTTTACTCATGTGTGGGGGTGGCTTCTGTGTTTTGGATAATGCAGTACAGCCTGTCCTATATATGTCAGTGCTGGGGTTCAGGTCCCTCATGTGCATAGCTCCCTGCCATTCAGATTGTACAAGGTGCAGCATGTGCATTGATTCCAGCTTGGACATGGCTTTCTACATCAGGCACAGCTTGCATCTGGGTGGACAGCATGGCAGTGTGTGGAGCTGCACTCTGTGTAATCAGACTACACATTACATGTGTTCCAGCTCTGTCATACTCCTGGTGAGGTACTGTTGTGGACTTTACAGGTGCTGGATGTGTCTGCATGAGGTACACCCCACAGGGGCTGTTGTGGTCATTTCTAATGCTGATGAAAGATAACTGCAGAACCACAATGACCTCCCCTTAGCTAGATGTCAGACAGCATGGACCATGCAATCACAAATAAAAACAGGACAGTCTCCGCAAAGGGAAAGTGTCCTGTCTGGTGGACCCCAGCCATAAACAGACTGTATGGCAGATGACGGTTACTAATGCAAGACAGAGCTACATCTCCAAAAGGGAAGACAGCTGTGATCAGCACTAGTAGAAAGCTACATTATCTCAAAGACATGCAAGGTCAACTTGGGGACATAAATCACCAAAGACAATGAAGGTAACCACACTGATTTCTTCAGTTATGTCAGACACCTGGTTGTGAACCCTCGGATATGCTCAGAGTTGGTACACAACAACATATATTCCAGTGACCTGACAGATATTGGCAACATTCCCGCGGACAGCTTCAGTGCGATTTACCCCCTCCCTCACCCCAAAAGAAGATAGTTATCACTGCTGTATGTAACCTCACTGTCATCTTGGATGTCCATGTGAGAGCCACACTCAGCAAAGACAAGTACACAGCATCCATGGGACCTGCTGGTATCTCCAGTTGCATGCTATGTGAACTCCAGAAGGGGCTGGACCCGTTGATACAACTGCTATTTAATCTTAGTCTTGCTACAGGATATGTACCTGAACAGTGGCGTACGGCAACAGTGGTCCCACTCCACAGAGGAGATGCCTCCACAGACCATGGCAACTACCACCACACAAGCTTAACCAGCCTTGTCTGCAAAGATATGGGGAGAGTCATTATGGAGCTCTTACACAGACACATTACTGACCTACGGACCCTTGTTCCCACCTAGTTCAGCTTTGTACAGGGCAGATCCTGCCTTTTGCACCTAGTTGACTACTATGAAACTGTCAGTAGGGCCATCGATGAGGGCTACGCAGTCCACACAGCCTACCTGCACTTGGCTAAGGCCTGTGACACAATACCACACTCAGGCATCATAGCCAAGCTAAACAGCTGACATATAACAGCATATGTCACAGGATAGGTTGCAAAATGGCTAAGAAACAGAACCCATAAAGTCAACATTGCAGGTGCCTTGTCAGATTCGAAGCCAGTCACAGGTGGTGTCCCACAAGGATGTGTCCTGGGACCCCTCTTAATTGGTATTTACTTTTCAGATGTGAAAGCAAACATGGGGGGGTTGTGGCTGACAAAGTTTGCAGATGACTGCAACCTAGGCACCATAGTGAATACATCAGCCGGCACACAAATACTACAGAATGCCGTCACAAAGGCGGATAGCTGGTGTCAGACACATGGCCTGAAACTGAATGCAACTGATGTGCATTCATCCCCTTTGGGAGGAACAAAGTACCCACAGATCAATACATAGACAGCAACCCACTGAGCACAGACAACAAATCAGACACCTGGGGACACATGTAGACAGTGACATCTCTTTTGACACCCCTGTTGCCAAAGTGGTTAGGAAGACTTTCTATCTTGCCCACCTTATCATGGAGGGTTTTCCATCAAGATCATAGGAGGTCATTGTTCCACTATCCTTCTCCCTTATCAGGCCCATGATTGAATACAAAGCCCCATATGGTATGTACCTCACCCAGCAATTGCAACAGCTGGAGATACCCCAAAGGTACCTACCATGAATATCAGGGTTCTTCAACACATGTCAGATGCTTCCAGAATAGAGGAAATCCAGCTTTGTTCAGTGTCATACCGCATACGTACAGGTGTCCTATGCCTGACATACAAGACCATGTCCAATCAGGATTTGGTGGACATGCTCCACTGCAAGCAATCCAAATCCACCAGAGCCATGAGAGCTGAGGATTTGAACCTCAGCACATACATGTATAGGACATGCTGGAGGGACAGAGTCATAACTCAGAGGCATCTCACACTCTAGCAGAGTATCCCAGTCCATGTTTGACAGAGTCCCTCACTGACTCTCTTCAGGAGACATCTGGACAACTGCATTTGAGACGGAGGCACAGACTAGACAGAGGCACAGTCATGTTATTCAATTACATAAGGGGGTCATACTGTGTCACTACTAAGTCAGAGGCACAATCATCAGAATCTATTCTGTACACTTATTACCAGTATAAGGGGTGGCAATAGCCACATCACTATGGCTAGGCTTATACATGCACTAGGGCAGATAAGCTAGTAGTAGACTATGACACTATGAAACACCGGTGTATGTGTAGCTATTGTCAATCAAACAGTATGATGTGGTTTGGGGGCTTGATATCTCCCTGTATTCCAACATTGTTTTGTCTATTCCTTCTAGCATGTCTAGAGATCAGTTGCTAGTGTCCTCTCCTGCTCAGCTGGTGAACCTGGGAATATTGAGGCAATGTTACACTTGCCTCATGTACACTGACAACCCTCTCCTTCTGCCATAAAACACACATACATGTGAGAGATGCAACTATATAGCCAAAGTGGAGGCTGAGCTCTCTCAACATAGGACTAGCAAGACCAGAGAGAAGGTGAAGGTAACCACACACACATCACAAATCCAGTCTCACATGGCACTATCACAACTTAAGATCATACACATAGACACACAGAGACACTCGGAGGCTCTGATCAGGATTCTACTGGAATGGCAGTGGCCACCACAGCAGACACTCACACAACTGCCTCCACAGGGCACAGCACATGCAACACATTGACCACAGAGTCGGTGTGCCAAACAGTCACAGCCCTTAAGGCCAAAACAATGCCAGACACACTTGTCTATGGTTACTCCATAGTCAGACACACTGACGTCCGCTCACCAGATCGATGCGGAGGTGGTCACAGTAAGCTGCCTATCGGGCACTGGAATCCACCACATAATGCAAGCACTCAGGTCACTCAACTGCAAGTACAGGTCTGACCCAGTCATTATCCATGCTGGTGTGAACGACCTGAGATGTACCTCCCTGGACTACATGGAAAGAGACATAGAGGATCCCTCTGATTATGTAGGCCAGGCAGGTATGACCCTGACCTTCAGCAGTATCCTACCTTCACCAAGTATGATGCCACATAAACAGAGACAAGATGATCAGCTGTATTATTTTGCTTAGACTATGGTGTCATTCAAAGGGGTCCAATGTCTGTCTGCCTGGGACGACATGCTGGACAGGCCACGGTGATTTGCAAGGACGGCTTGCACCTGTCACCCTGGGCTTCCGGATTTCAGATGATGCTCTTGCCACCCCATTGTGCCTTTTTATGCAAGATTCAGATACTACACCTACCACCCTAGAACACAGTAAAGGAAGGACACTAAGGGTACTGCTGCTCAATGCCAGAGGTCTCAACCTCAAGCTGCACACACTCTATGCCCTTCTCAGTATGTAGCACATTGATGTCTGTGCTGTGCCTGAAACCTGGTTCACAGCTTCTGACAGCCCTCCGGCACTATCGGGTGTTACCTCATATCATGCATTCCGGCACCAGCATCCGGACAACACCAAGAAGGATGGTGGGTGTCCATATTCATCAAGGACACCCTCACCTCATTGTTGGTGGCAACACACGATGCATCAGAGACCATCCAGGTGCCAGTGACCGTAGGCAAGACTGCTTTGCAGTTTGTAGCATGTTACATGCCACCCTCTCAAACTCGGGTACCTCACACAGCTATCCTGCAAACACTGAAGGGGATAAATGTATCTCCAAACACCATCCTACTGGGTGATTTCAACTATCCACATATAGACTGGGATCACTAATCATGGCACAGCACTCTAACACAAAGGTTCCATGAGTTCATACACTGAAATGCCATGGAACAACTGGTCCCAATCCCCTCAAGTGGAGGCAACATACTAGAACTCATCATCACGAACATGGGGTCACACTGTTCAACACCAGCAGTATACCCATCATTGGTGAGATCAGATCATGGACTACTCTCAGTGGGAGTCCACATCCCACCCACACCCCAGATGGAAAAACAAACAGTGAAGACCTTCTCAAATGCCGACTTCACATTTCTAAGGACTGGTGTGGTCTCTTTCAAGGCCCCCAAGCCAGCGGACACCATTACCCAAGCCACTGTATCACTTACAAATGCCTTCTACCAGCACCTCCAGGACTGCATGGATCAGGCAATCCCAAACAAAACAAAGACTCTTTGTACCACAGGCAAGCATCCAGTCTGGTGGACCCTAGCCATAAACAAGCTCTACAACACAAGGAAGGAGCTACTACAAGATAGAGCATAATCCGTAGGAGGGAAGACACCCCTGCTCATTGTGAGTAAAACACTGGGTTCCCCCATACAATCATCCGAGGCAAGTTTTGAGAGTAAACCCACTCAGGACTCAAGGGACAATCATGAGGCCTTTTTGCCTATGTTTGAAACCTGGGAGGGAACTCCCAGATATGCTCAGAATTAGTTCGGAATGATGTAGATATCACTGCACCTACAGACATTGCCAACATACTGGCTGACAGGTTCATTGCAGATTCCTTCCCCCCCTCCCCTCAACTGGAGGGGTATCTACACCAGAGGATTGTAGCCCCCCAAACATCTCCAATGCTGGGGTGGGAACTGCTCTATCCAAGGCAGAAAACACTTTATCCATGGGACCAGATGGTGTCCCCAGTTGTGTGCTCCATGAACTCAATGAGTAATTACACCCGCAGTTAGGGCAGCTGTTTAATCTTAGCCTCACCTCAGGATATGTGCCCAAGGAGTGGCATACGGCAATGGTGGATCCACTTCACAAAGGAGGTGCCTCCACCAACCCCGGAAACTACCATCCCATCAGCTTGACAAGCCTGTTCTGCTAAGCTATGGAGAGGATCATAATGGGAATTATAAATGAAGACATAGGGGACTTGCAGACATTGGATACAATCCAGTTTGGCTTTGTCAAGGGCAGATCATGCCTTTTAAACTTGGTTGACTTTTTCAAAACAGTCAGCCAGGCCATTGACGTGGGCAAGGCAGTCCACACAGCCTACCTTGACCTGGCAAAGGCTTTCGACACAATACCCCACTCAGGTATCATTGAAAACATCACCAGCTTAATTGTGAACCCATACATCACAGCATGGGTTGCAAGCTAGCTAAGTGACGGAACACACAGGGTCAAAGTTGCTGGTGCCATGTCACACTCCAGAGCTGTCACAGGTGGTGTCCCACAGGGCTCAGTCCTGGGCCCACATTTGTTCAGCATCTACTTTTCAGAAGTACGAGCAAACACAGGAGGATTATGGCTGACAAAGTTTGTGATGACTGCAAACTGGGAAGCATAGTTGGAAACCCATCTGACACAGACATCCTTCAGAAGGGTCTCATAGACACGGATAACTGGTGCCACAGCCATGACCGTACATTAAACACTAAACAATGCATAGCCATACCCTTCAGGAAGAACAAGGTTACCACTACTTCCCATCTAGGTGGCAATCCTCTAAGCACAGAGGAGGTTATCAGGGACCTGGGCACCCAGGTTGACAGTAACCTTTTGTTTGACACTCACATTGCCAGGGTAGTTTGGAAGGCCTTCTACATTGGCCACCTCATCATGCAGGGATTCACATCTAGATCAAGGTAGGTCATTGTTCCCTGTACTCATCACTCATCAGACCAATGATTGCATACAATGCCCCATTCAGAATGTATCTGACCCAACACCTGCGGCAATTGGATGGGCCCACAAATTCCTCAACAGGAGGTGAAAGGGTCT
The DNA here is from genome assembly GCF_019279795.1 of Protopterus annectens. NCBI lineage: Eukaryota > Metazoa > Chordata > Ceratodontiformes > Protopteridae > Protopterus > Protopterus annectens. The sequence continues at coordinate 1,010,877,035 of NC_056743.1, read as the reverse complement.
CAAACATATTTCTTATGCTGCCCGACTGAAGGGATTCCAGCTGTATTCAGTCACTTACCGTCTGCTCAGAGGTGACCTGTGCCTGACATACAAGGCTATGTCCAACCCAGAATTATTGAACATGCTTCACCTCAAGACCTCTACATCCATCAGAACTACAAGGGCAGGAGACCTAAACCTCAACACAGATATTAATAGATGTGCTGGAGGGACAGATTCATCACCCAGAGAGTCCCTATGCTGTGGAACAACATCCTGGTACATGTGAGGCTGAGCACCTCACTGGCTTCGTTCAAGTGAGATCTTGACCAATGGATGGGAGATTGCAGGTATACCCCAGGGATAACCTCAGTATCACTGCTTGACAGAGGCACAGCAAAATAATGGGCATATTATCCATCAACTTGAAGGGGTGGCAGAAGCCACAAAACTCTGGGCTAGGCTTATTAATGCCCTAGGGCAGATAGCCTAGTATGAACCTATGAACCTATGCACATAGGCCTGGGGCAGTTTCTGCTACTAGGACAGTGGTCTGCAGCAAGCTATATAGTAGTAGTGAGTTTTAGCCATTGGTTTTTGACCATGGCTATTCCATGTTGCTTCTTGTTGTGGTACAAACATGGGTGTGTGGTTATCCATGCTATTTATTGCTAGTCACCCTCATTTTGTATCTTGTTCCATGTTTTTGCACATGTACATCACTGTATGACGTGTGACCTGGTAGTGTCAGGGTGCTGATGTGGGCTTTGACCCTGTTTTCTATTACAGCACTGATATCTACATTCTCTATACTGTGTGTGTTTACACTGCACACATCTTGATGTTTATACTTCTGGCATTGGGTAGCATTACATCTAGGTTCCTATCCCTTGTGGTACCCATGAGGTGAGTTTGTGTTTTTGTGGTTTATGATTCTTGAGGGTGGATGTTAGTTGGGGTCCTCAGGTGTGCATGTGGTACATGATATTACATTACTTAACACATGGCATTCATGCCTCAGGTGGTGCTGCAGGGCCACCTCTGTCGGATACACATACTACACTCCCTGTACATGTTTGGCAGCAGGTTGTGTCATGTTAGGCATCCCTGTTACTGTATGAGTGAGTCAGAGCGGGTATCAGTCCCAGTGTTCCTACTGACCAAGCGTATGTGCTATCGTTGCCTCTTTGCCAAGGCCAGGGCATACTGGGCACGCCTCCTTCTGCCTACTGGGACATGGTCAGGTTGTTCCTCCTCCGAGTCACCCCTGCCTGTGGTGGCCTTGGCAATGGTGGGGATGTTTGGCCCAGCCCTGTGCTGGTCCTGCTGCAGCTGTTTCCGAGGATCATATTATGTAGCATAGCACATATCATGATCATTTGGGTACATGTAGTTGGTGTGTACTGCAAGGCTCCACCAGATGTGTCCAGACACCGGAACCGTGACTTGAGCAGCCCAAACACACGCTCTATGATATTACGTGTTTGTGCGTGTGCCTCATTATGGCGTTCCTGTTCAGGTGTGTGTGCATTTCTGATGGGTGTCATCAGCCACGGCTCAAGTGCATAACCTGCATCCCCCACTAGGTGTCCGTGTGGGAAGTCCCCATTGGCAAATGATTGGTACAGCTGCGTCAGATGCCAGATATGGGAATCGTGGTAGCTCCCAGGGCAGCCAGCACACACATTCATTACGACCTGGCAGTTGATGGAGGGGTATCCCTTGCGGTTAATGTAGGCTCTACCCCGCTCTCCTGCTGGTGCTTTGATGCGTATGTGCGTGCAGTCTATAGCACCCAGTACCTCAGGGTATTCTGCTATTTGCTGGAAGAGACGCATATTGCTGGCCAATACCTCACGGGCATTGGGGAAATATACCGACATGTGCTGACATGGCATCCAGGAACTGGTGTAGTACCCTGGAGGCTGATGCCTGTGATATCCCCATCATATCGCCAGTTGGTCTCTGGAAGGTACCTGTTGCTAGTATTCTTAGGCCAACACATACCTTGGTTTCCACTGGGATGGGTTCCCCTCTGTTGGTTCTGTGTGTGAGGCGTGGCCTGCACAGCTCAACAATCTGCTGCAGGAGCTCTCTGTCCACTCTATAGCGCTCTACTATCTCCAGCTCATGTAACTCATGGTAGGTGACCCTGGGCCTGTATACTCTTCTCCTTCTCCTCACTCTGGGTTGTCTGTCAGCATCTGCATTGTCACCACCCTCAGCAATTCGCCTATGCCTGATTATAATAGCTATGGCAGCCCCTAGCATTTCTGCTCTGAGTTCAGCTTTTTTCAGTTTTCAATTCTGATAGCTTAGTTTCTGGCAGTATCTGTTGTGAGAAACGGCCTGCACTGCTCATTGCAGTGTTTTAAGTGCTGGGTTGGGCTTCTAGTCTGCCTGTGTAATTGCCTGCTTCTAATTGTTTCCACCAATTAACTCCAGTAGTATCTTCTGGCAGTTTCCCTGGATTTTAGTTGTTTCCTGTTTCCTTTCTGTTTCCTGAGGGGGAGCAATGTGCACACCAGCTTAAACACGCTCACAGTCACTTAAACACGCGCACACATCCCTACACGGTGTTACACGCGCGCACACATCCTTACACAGTGTGAACTAGGCTGATTCATGCTAAAACGCGCGCACACTGCCTTCCACACGTGCACGCCCGCGCAAACCGTTGTAAACGGTTTGCAACACGCTCCCACATGTTGAACCTGCCTTACACGCGCGCGCATGCACGTATTTCAAGAAACTGAGTGTAGGGATAGCGTATACCCTCAATTTCTTGACTTTCCTAGTGTTCTGTTGGGACACACCTCCCTCCCTGATGTCTGTCTGTCATCTGTTACCTTACATTGCCCTCCAATCTGGTACATTTATTGCTATCATTCCCCCCCATGATGTCACCTACCTCTTACTCTGTTCCTCCCCCGTCTCTAACTCTTACACTACTCAGACAGTGCTCATTACCTATGTGACAGTGTGATTCAGTATTGTAACCCTCATTTATATAGGATTGCCTAGTAATGACTAGTTTCATGTCTTACACGGAGCTTCCCCCCCTTGACAACCACTAAACGGAGGCCATATTGTTTTTGGTCTGCAAGTCCCTCCATTGACATTCAATGTAATACATAAATCCCACAATTGTGGGCTTATAAGCTTCGGTTTTCAGTTTTAGGTAGCGCACCCGTTTGCGGGTGTGCTGCAGTTAAACCCAAAAATCCCGTGAAAAAAAAGTTATATAACTTATTTTTGCAACAGTTTTTCATGCCAATGGCCACAGATTTGGCCATTGGCATGCTTAATGCAACATATGCACCCTTTATTTGGAGCTGACATAGCTCCGTTTTTAATTTTGCAGAAATGTACTCAGTTGTCAGCTGAGTACATTTCTGCAGCTAACACGTTCGTTACATGGACTGGTTTCTGCTTCGTGGATCGCTCAGATACCTCATTTGCATATCTTTGAGCTGCAAATGAGGTATTGAGCATTTCCACGCCCAGTCCGTGTAAGAGCCGTGTTAGCTGTCTCTTACACGGAGATTTGGGCTGTTCCTAAATCAGGAGGCTTACACGGAGGCTTACACTACTCTTGAACTCCGTGTAAGCCTTCCTGAATCTGGCCATAGGGCTTTTTTCTTTAGAAATAGCATCAAAGACAAATAATCATTAAGTCCTGGTTCTGTCAAAGCATTTAATTTGCGAATCCAATAAAATTCTCTCAAATCCACATCTAACTCCCACCAACCACCTATTGGGTCATGTCTTATCACATCTAAAATTCCAAAACTAAATTTAGTATCCCCTTGACAAACCAAGGAATGTTTATAAAGAGCATTATTAATGTTACCCTTGCCTATGGCATATAAATGTTCGTATATTTTAGTACAAAGTTTTCTCTCAGTTTTGTCTATATAATAATGTGAACAAGTTTGGCAAATGGAAATAAATATAGACCACCCCTTTGGTCTCACAATTACCCTTCTGTAAATGTATAGCTTTGATGTTACCCCCTATATAAACCACATCTTGATTCAAAACAAAAGTACATTGCCTACAACAACCACACTTGGTTGTCCCTTTAATAGATACGTTCCTGGGTGCGGTGATACGTTCTGTCAGGAATTTAAAATTTTTCCCCGTTTTGTAGACAAACTTGGGTAAGTGACCCAAAGTGGCAAAGACTTCAGTGTTGCCTCTAAATATAACCCAGTTTTTCTTCACAATTTCCTTAAGTAGATGTTCACCTGAACCATAAGGAATATCCATACTTGTTGTGAATCCGTCTTTAGAATAAAGTGGAGCAGTTTGTTTATGAATAATCTCTCCACTACCTAACAGGGGCTTATATCTAGAACCCCATCCTTCCACCACTTGTTTCGCCACCGCGTTCAATAAACTACTAGGGTAACCTCTAACCCTAAACATTTCTGTAATTATTGCAACTTCTTCCAAAAATGTTTCTCTGTTGGAGCACATTCTCCCTGCTCTTACCAACTGTCCTTTATAAATATTATTTTTGGTATAAAAAGGATGACAACTTTAAAAGTCTAAATAACTATTGGAAAAAGTCAATTCCCTATAAATTCTAGATTGAAATTTATCTTTCTCTTTATCCTTGGAAATCATTACGTCTAAATAACTAATCTCCACTTCTGAGAAATTTGCTGTAAATTTGAAAAATGGACATATCTGATTTATATAAACCAAAAAACTATTTAGATTGGTTGTTGAATCATTCCAAAGAATAAAAATGTCATCCAAAAACTGATTATACATCAACCACATCTGGGCATAATTGCTTGCTAATATGCATTGCGTTTCCCATGAATAAAGGAACAAATTTGCATAAATGGGGGCACATGTTGCCCCCATTGCTACCCCCTGTGTCTGTTTATAAAATTCTCCTTCAAACATAAAAAAAATGATTGGACAATATGTGTTCCATAACAGCCATAATAAAGTTTATCATTATATTGGAAAGAGAGGTTAGTTTCCCAATAGCTTCATAAAATAAATCTAGACCTTCCTTTTGTGGGATAGAGGTGAACAAATCCACTACGTCTATAGTACAAAATATAATTTCTTTATTAAACCATCTTTTGTTGAATTTAGCCAAGAAGTCCCAGGAATCCTTCAATAAATAATCAACAGCCTTCACTGATTCTTTCAAAATTCTGTCCACAAACATACACAATGTGTGTGTGTGGGGAATCTGTTTTTGGCTGAAATTCTTACCCTAAAAGGTGGTTCCTGGATGCTCTTATGCACTTTTGGGATACCAAAAGCCGTGGGTATAAGGGGATGCTCAGTTGTCAAAAAATTGTATAATTCTTCAGAAATTACTTTTTGAAATAAAATAATCTTCAAGAAAGAGCTGAATATTCCTATGTGCCAAAGTACATTCATTCCTAGATGAAATTTGATACTTCTCAGTATCTGAAAAAAACTTTTGTTAATTCATTAACATAATCAGTGCTATAAAAAAGCACCACACCCCCACCCTTGTCAGGCTTCATAATCCTATACATGTTACTAGTTCTAAAATAATTTAAAAGTGTATGTTCATCTTTCATTAAATTAAACCTTTTGGCACGTTGGTGATTCTTAAATTAATTTTGGATAGCACTCTCACATGCTCTTTCAAAAGCCATTGTTAAAGGGTGAAGCGGTGGGTTAAAACAATTTCTCTTTTTAAATACCTGTTTCTGTTTGTCCCCTTGTCCAATGGTTGTCTCCCCTTTAAACATAATTTTAAAATTCAATTTCCTGGTATAGAGTCTCAGCTCAGTAATAGTGTCAACTGCCTCAATTTTAAAGGTAGGAACATACTTGAATCCTTTCTTAAATAACGAAAAATATGTAGAATCAATTTTCAGATCTGTGTAATTATAAATATTAAACCCATCTAATGAAACACATATACCATTTTCAGTTAACTGTATACTAGTAGCTTTGTTAAACGTACTTATCTGTAGTTGTTTTTGAACCCCCCCCCCCCCGCTGTAATTCCCTCTGTTGTTCTGTCTGGATATGTAATTTTCCCCTAAAAAACCTTGTTGTCTATTTCTTTTTTCAATACGTTCCGACCGTCTAATAGTTGGAAAATTAGAATCATAATCATCCTGGACAGTATCAGCTTGTTCTGAATTCATATCACTATGTGGTGAATTAGAGAGTCAGCAGTATGTAAAACATTCATAACATCCGGCTCAACAGAAAAATTAGTAAACCACTTAGGTAATATATAAACTTGATTCTTAGCATAATCATCATCCCTCAAAAGTTCTCTTTTTATGATCCAAATTTACTTTTACGCTGTATTCAGCCCTTTCAAAAATCTTTTCATATTGTTCTACATTAAATTCAAACAGTAAATCATTCACAAGCATCCCATTCATTTTATCTAATTGCTCCAACATACAATTAATGCGTTTATTTGTTCTAATAATAAAGTCCATCAACTCAAGTCCAAACCAGTCAAAAAGTGCACATAATTCAGTAACATCGCAATTTTTACTGTCCATCCCATTAGGGAATTTATAAAGTCTCAGTCTCTTTGGTACATGTTGTTTCTTTATACTCTCATGCAAAAAAGGATTATCACATTGCAGAGTGCGTACCTTAAAAAGCAGAGTCTCAAAATCTTTCATGGTAGAGTTGAAAGATTTCTGTTCTTGTCCGTTCCATTGTGAATTATTCCCTGTAAACGCTACTTCCCTCATAATTCTCTCTAAAACTAGAGAAAGATGAGCGTTTAGCTGAGTTATCTGCCATATTCCCTTGATTCATTTGTGGCGTTTGCTGCCCTGTGGTGGAGTGTCAGTAAAATCACCCTGATTAACCAACCTAGGAATGGACAAACTAAAATCTTTTCTTCTCACATCACAGGGATTTGTGCTGTTCCATCACAGGGATTTGTGCTGTTCCATTGAGTATGTATTAAGTCCATCCTCTTATTTAGGTCATTAGGGGAAGCCTCCCCTCTATTATTGTCGTTAAAAGTACCTTCCATAGATACGTTGATGAACGTAAAGCAAAAACAGGAAAAATACACAAGGAAACCCGGCAATACGCCTCAAGGCTTCTCAGCAAATGTGTGTAAGTCGTGTGGCTCTACTTCAACCAAATGCCAAAAACAAACAATTCCATAAAAAACGTTGGTTGAGCAGCCAAACGTAACCAAGTAAACCACAGAAAAAGATGTCCAAAAAATGAGTAGTAGTCACACCATAAGCTCAGCACAAAAAACGAAAACGGAATGAACATGTAACAAATTTAATAGAGTTAAGCGCTTTCTTCCCCTGTAAATACGGAGACTTCATCAGAACTAAATAACCTCACCAATCAAACCCATTTTATACACATATAGTTAATTGATTAATTAAATGAAATTAATTCATTAAGTTAAAACACCTTGACATTGTAAATTTATACTATAAAATCCTACACAAAATACAGTACTGAAATACAATCTAAATAAATAATTCAAGTGCATACAATGATATTAAAATACATTTAAAAAGTACATTTGAAACATTTACAACACATTTAAAATGCATTTTAACAAACTAGGGCTTTTTTCTTTAGAACTGGCATCAAATACAAATAATCATTAAGTCCTGGTTCTGTCAAAGCATTTAATTTGAGAATCCAATAAAATTCTCTCAAATCCACATTTAACTCCCACCAACCACCTCTTGGGTTATGTCTTATCACTTCTAAAATTCCAAAACTAAATTTAGTATCCCCTTGACAAACCAAGGAATGTTTATAAAGAGCATTATTAATGTTACCCTTGCCTATGGCATATAAATGTTCGTATATTCTAGTACGAAGTTCTCTCAGTTTTGCCTATATAAAAATGTGAACAAGTTTGGCAAATGGAAATATAGACCACCCCTTTGGTCTCACAATTACCCTTCTGTAAATGTATAGCTTTGATGTTACCCCCTATATAAACCACATCTTGATTCAGAACAAAAGTACATTGCCTACAATAACCACACTTGGTCATTCCTTTAACATCAAAACTGAGAGAAAACTTCGTACTAGAATATACGAACATTTATATGCCATAGGCATCCATATTTACAGGGGAAGAAAGCGCTTAACTCTATTAAATTTGTTATATGTTCATTCCGTTTTCGTTTTTTGTGCTGAGCTTATGGTGTGACTACTACTCGTTTTTTGGATAGCCAGCTGACTCACAGACAGGATCCAGGAAGTTCGGATTGTAGAGCATCTCAATAAAGGGTCCAGGTATTAGTAGAGTCCCCAAGGGTTCTGTGCTGGGTCCACCCATTTGTGGCATCTATTTTTTTTTTTTTTTTTTTAAGAAGTCAAGGCCAATGTTAAGGGCCTCTGTCTTACCAAGTCTGCAGATTGCAAGCTCGGAGCAATCATAGAGCAACCCTCCCCCAAGATACTAAGATCTTACAGGAAGGTCTAACACAGACAAATGTTTGGTGCCAAAGCCATGGCTTAAAGATCATTGCCAAAAAATGCATATTAGTACCTTTTGGGAAGTTGGCCACCAAGGGAAATCACCTGATTGATAAAACACCCCCCTAAAAGCAGGCATAGTAATCAGGGGACTAGTGTAGATAGTAACTTGGCTTTTGATGTACAAGTCTTAGGTAGTAAGAAAATCATTCTATGTCATTCATCTTATAATGGCATTACATTTAGATCTAGGAGAAGTCATTGTACCACTGCACTCAGCCCTCATCAGACCCATCACTGAGAGATCACCCCTTTTGGTACGTACTTGACTAGGCACATGCAACAAATGGAGTGCCAACAGAGGTTCCTCACAAAACAGAATAGAGGGTGTTAACACTATGTTCTATGCAGATCGAGTCAAAGCCCTATTTTTATGCACCATTTGCTACAGACTGCTGAGAGGCTATTTATGCCTGGCTTACAAGGTATCCTTGGATCCTGCTTTGATGGATCTTTTGAATATCTACAACATGGACAGCATTAGAACTACTAGATCTTTGAATTTAAACTTTGCGTGCGATTTAAAATAGGACATGTTGGAAGGATGGGTATGCATCTCAGAGAATCCCTATTCTCTGGAATATTTTATCTTTTATTACTGGATTGCACAGTTTATTTGCTTTTCAGCACAGTGTTAGCCTGGGTGAACCAGCTGTCTTTTGGTTTGTGGATTATTTATTGGACAGTTCACCACAGCAAAAGGGAATATCTCTTCATTTTTTATTCTCTGGAATAGGCTTCCCATCCATGTGAAGTAGAGCCCTTCCCTAACCTTATTCAAGAGCAACCTGGACCAGTGGATGGGAAATCGGAAATTCACCCCCGGTCTGACACCTACATCTCTGACAGAGGCAGCTGTTTAATCATGACCTAACATACACTCAATAAATAAAATTAAGGTGCAACTTGTAGCATACATTTGGGTTGCATGACTAGGCTTATAAACTGCACAATGGTTGCCAGCCCATTATACACCTATGAATGGCAGTAATAGTACAGTATTGGTCACTACTTGTCCAGTGGGGTTGTTTGTCTCCTTTTAAGTGAATATAGGTGTGCTATGATTTAATTGTGAGCAAAACTATATATTCTGTGACATCTTTTATATACTTCCAGGGTGTGTGTATGGGAGGGGGGGGGGCTCATTTTCATTCTGCATGACATTTGGATCATCTTTCCTCATCACCATATTTACTGGTTTGGTTTAAACATTTGCCATGCCTTTATCATTATGGAGGTGTCACTTCAGGAACTGCAAATGATATTCCAAAGCATGTGCTCATCAGTGATTGGTACAGCAAAACTGGTACCTTGTTATTTTACCAATACACATAATGGTTCACCTGAAGAAAACAGGGAGACGAAAAGTAGAAGGTACTCATCTCTGTTTCCTTATCTCACTTTTTCTTGCCATTTCTAAAATAGATAATGGATAGTCTTTAGTTTGAATATTTTTAGCCGTACATCATAACCTTTTAGCACAAACAAATTGGTCAAAGGCAAAAACAATGGGGAGGCAGTTAATTGCTAGAATAATAGGTTTTGCATTGGCATGCATTTTTCTGAAGGATAGGAAGTCTGAGACTCAAATATCTGTCATTAGTGACTTCAATCCTCAATGATTTTCCAGAAAACCACACATTTTATGAGGAACAGTCCAAAATATGAGGCAAAAATCTGAGAGGTATATTTTTAATTCTACATCAGAAATACTTGACGTGCATGCTTATAAGAGTTATTTGGCAATTGAAATCCCACTGAATATTGTGTCCTGCTCATCAAGTAAACCTCTTCAGACTGCCCAGCCTTGTAGCTGAATTTTATGATACAGAATAGCCTGTGTGTCAGCCAAGCACATTTCCTCAGAACACCAGTAGAGCCATTCGGGGGGGGGGGGGGGGTTGATTTAGTGGCCTGCTGTCTTTTGTCTTGGGGAAAGTCTGGGGCTTAAGATAGCCTGTGATGCAGAACCCCACTAATGTAAGCCTCAATTCACGTAGGTGGGACTGAGCTAAGTGTAAATGTTGCTCCACCACACTGCTGTTACGAGTGGCAGGGGATGGCTTAAACATGGAAAGGGTCAACCTCAAAGTGATGAGAGCCACAAGAATCACCACAAGCAGAGGTAGGCCTGTAGTGTTTGTGTTATGAATGCCAAGATGGATCCTTGAAAGGCACACTGGATGAAAAATAAGGCCAGAAAATTTGGAGTTGAGGCTACCATACGTCTTCCCACAAATAATTTTAGAAATATGTTACTGACAGATATGTAAATGATGCAATCTTTAGCCAGTATTCATTGATGAACTTAACTGAACATGTAGAATAAAAACACAAAAACATAGGCAGAATTTATTATGTATCATTTCTAAAAATAGCCCTCCAGCAAGACTACTTGATTGATTAAATGAGTCCTTTTAGTGGTGGTAAACTAGAATGACCACTACAAACCAATTTCATTCAGCAGAGAAGAAAATTGTCAAATCATGGTTCTAGAAGTTCCATAAGAACATTTTTTACAAAAATGCAATTAGCATCACCAACACTAGCGCTCCTCAATGAAATCTTGAGAGTTGCATTGCCCAGTGACAGTCCCAAGATCTCAAATAAAGATCAAAAATAGAGGGGAAAAAAGTGATATCAAACATCACTCTTCTCCTTCAGACTTGTTTTTTTATAGGGGGGAAATTCCTCATACTCCCAAAACTTAAGCACTCCAAGATTGCCAAAGGAATATTCCAAGAAATGGCAATCTCTGACATGTTATACAAGCTTGGAATTTTGGCCATTTGGCCTTCAAATCTTGGGACTCGGCAAAGTGGGTCCTGAAATTTTAAATGGTTACCCCCAGCACTAGCTTTCAGAGTGGTTGAGTCAATAATAATGTTTTGGATTTGCATCTAAAATGAATACACAAAGAAAAAACAATTGTACAGCACATCATTCCTATACTCACGGTCATACAACACTCCCTGCCCAATCATTTATTCACAAGTGTAAGATTGTGATATGGATATGGTAATGTTAGTGATACATGATACAGTGTAGCAGAATACAATGTTAATAATCTCTAAAGGTGAAAGTCATGCAAATCATCAACCTCCCTTTTCCCCATTTTATTTAAGGCTTGGGTGTTGTATTAACTGCTACCATCTCTCTTTGGGGTTATTCTATCTTTGACATTCATGCCCAATGTCTAAAGGTGCAAGTGTGGCAGTGAAATGGATAACAACCCTTTATTATGGGCTGTTGTGAGACAGGCAAGATATTTAAGATGCAAGAAAACTGTTGTCAGCATTCAAAGTAAGGTCAGTAGACACAGCACGGATAGTTCAACTGAGTCAGTTCTATTTTTTCCCATATTTTTGCCACCACTACCTGCCAATCATTCTCCTCTCAAACAGTTGTTCTATTCATTCCCCGGCACCAGGGAAAGGGTCAACCAGGAGAGTCGACAATTAATAACCTGACCCAACCCCTCTGGCTGCCTTAAGTCCTACTCCCCTGTACCCTCCCAACAATACCCTGGATTGTTTGCATATCATAACGCTGTGCTCCACCACCTCTCACTTCTGTAAGGGGTGATATTAGGATGCCCCGCCCACCCATAAGAAGCACCGTGAATTAGTCCTATGCTGCTAACATGGTAACAATATTGAGACAGGGACATTTTTTCCCCTTTACGTATATTCTTGGTTGTAATTTTATAGTGCTCCACAAACCTGAACTTCTACTTGACCCCTCCATAATTTATTACATTTTCAGACAATTTTATTTTTCTGATTTCCCAGACATACTTGCTTTGATTTAGAAGGCTAAGTGGGCCTAATTTCATGAAGGTGATTCACAAGAACCAGAGATGGGTATACTAGTATGAACATTTGTTCTTCATCCCATTCCCAGCTCTATACATCTGTACATCCCTTGTTAGTTAAACACAGTGGTCCTACTATCGGATTCCAACTGATGAGCATGCTCGTCACTTACACCATTACTGTAAAAGCTGTTTCAGTCTCATAACATTTTGTTTCATATGATGTAATTTTTATCAACCATCTAGTATGTGCTTAAAGCATTTTTATTTTCACTGTTTCCTTTACGTAAAGCTTTCATACTGTAACCATTCTGGATATCTTGCACTGTTACCAATATGCTCAGGCATACTAGAGGGCACCACCAACTACTTGCACCTTAAAAAGAATAACAGAAGTACATTTACTACAGTGGATCAGGCACCCGCTGTCAGACAAACATAAAAATCTGAATAATCCAATTAATTTTACATTTAAAATTGCACACATTTTAATTATAACTGGTTATAAGATGTGCTAAAATATTTCCACAGTGCTACTTGTATTATTTAGAAGTATGAAGGGACAGGTCACATGTTCCCTTTTGTAAGCAGTAGCGCAAGGTGCTGCAAAATACCGTTAGTGAACCTGATTATAAGTCCACAATCCCAAAGAAAGAATAGATGGCTTTCTAAGAAGAAAAAAAAAACGCTGTGGAGGAAACATGAAACAGCATATTGGTAATCTGGCCCACCCTTGCCTTAGGCAGTTACACACAAAGCAGCAAAGCCGGTTCATTTGTAGTAGTGTCCCGTCCACTTGTGTTTGTGATCTTCCTCTTGTCAATGCCGGTTCATTTGTAGTAGTGTCCCATCCACTTGTGTTTGTGATCTTCCTCTTGTCAATGCCGGATCATTTGTAGTAGTGTCCCGTCCACTTGGGTTTGTGATCTTCCTCTTGTCAACGCCGGTTCATTTGTAGTAGTGTCCCATCCACTTGTGTTTGTGATCTTCCTCTCGTCAATGACGGATCATTTGTAGTAGTGTCCCGTTCACTTGTGTTTGTGATCTTCCTCTTGTCAATGCCGGTTCATTTGTAGTAGTGTCCCGTCCACTTGTGTTTGTGATCTTCCTCTTGTCAATGCCGGATCATTTGTAGTAGTGTCCCGTCCACTTCTGTTTGTGATCTTCCTCTTGTCAATGCCGGTTCATCTGTAGTAGTGTCCCGTCCACTTGTGTTTGTGATCTTCCTCTTGTCAATGCCGGTTCATTTGTAGTAGTGTCCCGTCCACTTGTGTTTGTGATCTTCCTCTTGTCAATGCCAGATCATTTGTAGTGTGTCCCGTCCACTTGTTTTTGTGCTCTTCCTCTTGTCTATGAATCCTGTCCTGTATTTTACTGCAGCATGCAGATTCAAGAGGCACAGTACAAAGCACACATTTGCTCCAAAATTTGCAAAGATAGGCAGGCAAGTGTCAGTGCCAATTCATAGTGTTATCCCTAATAGCTATGGGGACCTCTGAGGCCAAATACGGACATGGTGAGTAGTTCACAGGTCTCTACATCTAGAATACTCAAGTTCCTTGTCATAATGTTTGTGTGTGTGGAGGATCATATGTAGTTTCCTATTACACCATGTGTGTTTTCTACAGCATCCCCTGCCTCCTAGAGATACCCAATGACAGACTACACTCATATATAGTAGTAAGGCCCCCACCTGGCCCACAGTCACAGAGGTTTGCGAACAAGAAGGGTTACCATTCCATGAACTGCTGGTCAATCTGTTATGCATTTTGGATCATAACCATGTCTGTATAGCATCTAGGCGGCTTGCATGATCCATACATTGGACACACATTTTGCTTATGTTGCCATTTCCTGCATAACAAAATTCCACAGGGCCATCTAGTTGGCAATTGGGAAATGGCCTACCAATCAGGCAGCTGTGTCTACTGTTAAATTTCAGATCTCTAGCATGTCCATATGTAGAAATCCCCACACGTACATACTATGCTGCAGGTGGCTCTGGATACCCATTGCAGTCTGGGATATTCTACCTCCATGAAAAACAGAGTATGGCTGAACTGCAGTATAGCATCATACATGCACACACACACAGCACAGAAAGTGTTTTTGGTGTGCACAAAGCCTGATTTTGTGGCCTGTACATGTCTGAGGTGCACTCCATTATGATCATGCCACAGCTTGCAGGATGTTGCTTGCTATATAATATGATTATGGGGAGATAGGCAGGCTGGACTGCAATACATACATGGACAGCAGGAAAGGATCAATAATACCATCACCTAATGTTCAAAATGGGACATGTGTCAAGTCAGCCTTTTCCAGTAAACAAATGCTAAATAAAATGCATTTTCATAGGGCTAAAATTGTCCAGCCTCTGCTGTCCACTTTGTCATCCAGACATGCAAACTGTCACGTTATAAACTGTATACTATTGTGATAGGTGCAATGTTACATACAGAAAAAAAAAAAGGTAACAGTTGCCCCATGACATAGTTCCTGGAAGAGCTATGGGTTTAAGCCATATGTCAACTGCAGAGAAGGATATGAGAATATCAACAGCAGGTCTAAGTGTCAGTGGGTATGTACAGCAATAGGCAGGCATCCCTGCTACAAAGATTTTGTGTCACCTTGGTAAGCATTACTGCTATGGCCCTACTGTTGCACAGTATGGGGAAAAGGGGGAATGTGTGTAGGCATAGGACTGCTGTATTTACCACTACAGGGCCATATGTAACTTGGAGAGGTCATAACCATTGTGTTCTATAGTATCTGTATGCAGATGACATGAAAAAGGATACACAGATTATGTGCATTACAGACCGGCACGTCTGCAAAAGAACTTGACAAAAATAGGTTTCTTGTTTAAAAAAGGGACAGCAATGGAATATTTTATGTAATGTTACTTAGGTTATATGATATATAGCAATATATGTGAAGTATAATGTTTATGTTAATACAGTTTGATTACTTTTGTATAAATGTAAATTTTCCTATGTCACGTGATAATTCAATAAAGGAGTTTAAAAATTGACCATTTGGGCACAGGAGTACAATATGCTGATACAGACATTAAAAACTAAGAATATGAGTTTTGGGAGACAGGATGAAGGGTGAATATTTAATACAACACATAGTGATTGAAATTGTAGATTCAATTACAATTATAGTTACAGAAACATGCGTCTGGAGCATTTCTTCCCGGGTCTCTGCTGAAAATTGGCTCATTCTAAGTTGGACTTTCCTGGTAAACAAATGTTAAATAAACAAACAATTAAGTACCTGGGTATATGTGTGGGTTTTCCTAATCATTTTCAAACAACAGGTTAATGACAATTTTACAACTGTAGATGAAGTCTAGGAAATCAGAAATTATGAAATTGTTGCTTGTTTGCTACATTAGTCTCAAACTTGAGTATGGCATAGCAATATGAAAACCCCTATAAGAATATATATATATATATATATATATATATATATATATATATATATATATATATATATATATATATATATATATATATATATATATATATATATACACACACACATACATATATATATATATACACATATATACACACATATATATATATATATATATATATATATATATATATATAAATAAAATAAAATTATATATATATATATATATTAGATATATATAGATGTATAGATATAGATATGAAAATATAGAAAACAAGCATGAGTACATTGGAAAGAGTATAGTGGAAATATACCCAGGGCTGTGAAAATTTAAGTTATTATGAAAGCCTAAAATATCTGAACTTGTACACTGTCTCATATAAATATTTAAGAGGAGACCTTATTCAGGTATGTAGGGCATTTACAGAACTACTTTTGGGAATGTTTGGGGTTATCCAAAAATACTAGAAAATCATCGGACAACCTATGCAGAAGATTCTATAAGAATGAGAAGTGTACTAATTGGTTCTCTGAGAGAGCAGCTGATGCATGGAATACACTACCAAATTACATTTAAGCAAGCACTAGTTTAGATACTTTTAAGATCAGCCTGGACACTTATGAGGAAAAGTGTTTTAGTATACTGGCAGGCTAGAAGGGCATTAATGCCAATGCTTGAAATATTTGTATGTATGCATTTGTATGCAACTGTTTTTTGATAACTCCAGAGCACAAAAGCTTTTAGCACATTGGCACAGGCAAAACAGTAGAAAGGGTTGTTGCCAAGCTTAGAGATCCTATAACAAGGTATACAGGGTATTTGGGGATAACGGTCTTTGGGAATGTGTGGGTTTCTCAAAAAGTAGTACAGAATCAGACAGCCTGTGTAGAAAATTATACAGGAATGAGAAGTCTACTAACTGGTTCTCTAAGAGAGTAGCTGATATATGAAATAGATTACCAACTTACACTAAAGCAAGCACTAGCTTAGATATTTTAAGAACAACCTGAACACTTATTATTGGGGTAACTGTTGTGGTATACTGCAGGCTAGAAGGGCCCTTGCCTGAAGTGCTGAAGTGTGTGTGTGAGGCGGGCACGTATATGGACAGATTGTAGAAGGTATTTGCAGCAAGGTAGCCCACAAAATCAGGACAAGCATGAGAAACATGAGACGCATCTTCCTGTTGCTAGCCTTTTAATATAAAATTCCAGTAGAAGGGTGCATGTCATTAGAAAGAAAGAAAATACAGCTTACAAAGCACTTCCTGAATACTGCTCGAGCAGATATTCCTCCCAGTATTGTAGCCTAGATATGCAGTATAAATGTCTCCTAATTGTGTAGGACCTGGGCTAAAACATGGAGGCACACCTTCAGTGTTAGGCAACTGTATGCCTTCGTACATGGCACACAAGTCAGGAGGCATGCATGTCTATGAATTTCTGTATTTTGCTGTGGACTGTCAGTGACAAAAGGCACATCTTGTTGCCTATTTTCACCTCCAATAGCTTGTAGCCTTGAACAAGTTAGAGACATGTATGGGTACATGTTTTGCACAACTCTGTGAGAAGCTGTGCTTCAGAAATCACATTGTAGGTATGGCTCATAGACCATCATCTTATTCCTTGAAAAAGTAAAATCATTTTCAGTGGATATTTGAGAGAATGGCAGCTTCTGCTAATGCCCGTTGCAGGAGAGCAAAATAACGAGCTGTCCCCTTCGTGGCAGTTTCAGACAGTAGTTACTAGGCCTCTGTTAGGATGCATTAAAAAAGTGAATATCTGACATGACCTTGCTTAGGAGTTGTCCTCAGACACAAGCATCACCAGTATGGGTGATTAGTGTTGGCATTGCTTTGATTCACCAGCATGGGGAAACACTATAGGCATTGGTTTGAGGAGTTCCATGCATAGGAGCAAAGGCTGGACATCTTAAATGGTCTAAAAAAACAAATTTTTCCCTTTTTCTCAAAGTTTTTAGGTTTCCTTTCTTAACTTGTTGCAGTTTTGAGATGATTGTTGCTACTGACAAGTAACTGTCAACATTATTCTAGGAATTAGGTCTGCTACCACACGTGTCTTCCATGTCAGGTGGAGTAGAAGTGGTAGTGACACTGCATAGGATATGCTTAAATGTTTTGTGTGGGTTCTTCAAGGCCCTGTTCTAGGTTAGGGTCTTGATGTACCATTTTATGATGACTGCACATTATCTGGTGTATCACCATGTATACCTTGAGCCATTTTAAGGTAATGTATCCTAACATATGTACAGGGATCATGCACTGCTTTGCAGTTAATGGTAAATACTTATGGGATTTTATATCTATTCTAACATCTTACGTTACAGTTTTCATGCTTTCTCAGATGTGCTCTTGCTCTTTCAGCACAAGCAGAATGGGATGTCAACTGTGTCACCTTGTCCATGAGGCAGAAGAGTCTTATGGCCAGTCATTGTTAGTTCCCAGCAAAAAGGCTAGCAGGTCTTAGACTCTTCATTCCATGGTCAGGATACATTCACTTATGACTGCCTTTCCATTTTGTCCCCTCCCTGCAAGTCTGGGCAGTAGATTTGCTGTGCAGGACCTCCACTCCATTCCCATACCTGATGAGGTTGTGGCCAAAATTCATGAGGATAGTGATGCTGGGAATGCCTTGTTGGGAAGTAGTGTCTGGCTCCTTACTGGCATGTAACCTACCCGAGATCCCTTAGTTAACCCAACATCAGCTGGAGCAGGTGGTGGATGGACAGATATATGGCCTACCCTGGAGAGTTTTCTGGATCCAAGGGCAGATTCACATGAACTGCATCTTCTCCCACCAGGCTATCAATGGAAGGTGTGGCCCATAGCACCACCCACCCCAATCTGTCATGGTGACTGATGTCTGTAAAGTCTATCTGGGCTGGAATAGGGATATAGCAGCTGTTTTTACCCCATTATTTCCAGATGTATGGCTCTTTCTTCTTGTGCTATGCCCCATACCACCTGCATTGTCCACTCCCCCACCCATGATTTTTCTACCTTCTGTTTTTGTCACTTCAAAGTCTTTCCATCCTATTGTGTGCACTTCCACTCCTAATAGTCTGTACTGGTTTATGTTTGTCTGTCCACACCTGTACACTATCCTATCACCCTTTACTACTTCCTGCTTTCATTTTGTCCTTCTCTCATCTGAAAAAATGATCCCTTACCCTCCAAAAAGTATTTCCTCCTGTTACCTCTACATGGGAACTGTTTCTCTTCACCCTTTCCTTCCCCTCTATGAATCCAACAGGTATCCACAGATGTAGACTGAATAGTGGTACAGCTGCAAATACATTGATAAGCTGGGCTCCTTTTTGCACAAGGATGAAGCCTTTATTGCAATCCAGGCAATTGGAGTTTGAATAAGGACCTTGACAATAGAATGAGTGAGGCAAGGAGAGAAGTGAGTGAGGGAGTATAACCTGCTCACCTTTCCCAGGGGGAGGGGAGTGTAGTGGGTGTTCAGGGTGCAGACAGAGAAGTGCAGTTTCTCTAGTGAATACTTCCAACTCTGACAAACCAAACTAATAAAGTAGAGGACCGTGAGATACCACTGAGCAAATACTTTAACAGATTGAGCGCTTTCGTGAGGCGTTCGCCACTAGACTTCTTCAGAATACATTAACAAAATCACACACAATTCTTGGCCGGTTAAATACAAAATGTTACAATCACATGATGTTAAAGCAATCATTACATTGGTTAAAACTTTCCTATATATTTTAAAATAAATAACATGACTAAATGTACCATGAAATGGTTTTGTAAGCCATGAAATCCTAAATAGGCAATATAAAATAACAAACTATACTGGTTATTTAAACACTAATAACATGGGACCATGTACAAGTAAAAACACTTGTTGAATGCATATCTGTGCATTCACAAAATTATATGCTAAGCTAAACGGGACAACCTACTGCATTCAATATATTCATTGAGTGGTTTTTTTGTTTTATTTTGTTTTGTTATAACTAATTTCATCCCCCATAATGTATATAATGCAACATAATGGTGAACAGACTTTAAAAGTCAAAACCATATTCAAGAAAAGTGAAACTCCGATTTAAGTTTCAAGTAAAAGGTAATTCCAAGAATGCACTGGCCAAACATATTTTAGAGCACCCACAACATCATTTTAAATTTTCAGCATTAGAACAAGTTCAGAGTGATGATACAAGGGGTGGGCCAGTTGAAGTAATCTTGGAATATAGAGAGTTGCTCTGGCAATTGAGGTTCAATGCATTAGACAACAATTATGGGTTGAATGAAACACTGTCCATTTCCAGTTACTTGAAACTTAAATCGGAGTTTCACTTTTCTTGAATATGGTTTTGACTTTTAAAGTCTGTTCACTATTATGTTGCATTATATACATTATGGGGGATGAAATTGGTTATAACAAAACAAAATAAATAAAAAAAACACTCAATGAATATACTGAATGCAGTAGGTTGTCCCGTTCAGCTTAGCATATAATTTTGTGAATGCACAAATATGCATTCAGCAAGTGTTTTTACTTGTACATGGTCCCATGTTATTAGTGTTTAAGTAACAGTTATAGTTTATTTTATATTACTTATTTAGGATTTCATGGCTTACAAAACTATTTAATGGTACATTTAGTCATGTTATTTATTTTAAAATGTATAGGAAAGTTTTAACCAATGTAATGATTGCTCTAACATCATGTGATTGTAACATTTTGCATTTAACCAGCCAGGAATTGTGTGTGATTTTGTTAATGTATTCTGAAGAAGTCTAGTGGATACTTGTGAAACCACTTCCAGTACTTGAGCAAAGGGTCAGTGCTGCTTGCTGACAATGTCCTCGGGGAAGTGAAGGACGACCAGGCCATCCAGCCCACTGCATGTCTGATATTTATCGGTCTGCAGAGCATGGTGCCATTCTGCTGAGGAAAGAGTTAACATGTGCAGCTTAACTGCTACAAGCACTGCTTTATATTCAAGTATAGCATTCAGATTTCACATTTTCTATTCTCATGTTATGCAGTGCACAGCCATGTATGGATTTTTTTCCTGTGATTTTGTGTATATATTTCACTATACGACTGTCTACCTGTACTACATGGCTAGATTCAGTTGCATACTGGTGCCTGGCTCATTTATGCTCCCCTGAACATAGCTAACTGCCCATAAGCAATGCACATTTTTCTTACTCCTTCTGTCATAGTTCAGTGCCACTTAACTGTGCAGGCCTTGTCTAACACATCTCTAGGATTCCCACTTACATTTTCTATTCCTGACTGATTTGGACTTGTCTAAATGCATAATGGTGTTTCAGTCTGTGAAGTCTCCCATTTTTTTCATTCTTGCCACAGGAATATGTAATTTGTGGGACTTGAGAATATGCCACCGTGATAATGGCAGTGACACGGTCATACAGTGTAGGCCATGCCATTGCTGTCAGTGATATTGATACATTAATCATAGAACTGTTGAAGGTGCAAAGGGAATAGATATTTATGAGGAGAGTCACAAAGGGGGAAATAGGGACACAGAATTTTACAAATTAAAACAGGATATAAAGGAACACCTATCTATTTTATCTTCAGCTGTCCACTGGCACAGGGCTACTATTCTCGATAGTAATCCACCCTACAGACTGAAAGGGAGTTGGCCTTTAATATCATCTATCAAACTCTAAGAATTGATGATTGACTGGGTAATCATTTCATATGTTTACATATGATAAATTCCTTGAGAGTTAGTAAAGTGGTACTGAGGCAATGCTATGGTTTTAAAATTGATTGCATGCCAGGACATAAGAGAGTTAGGTAGCTCATTCCATCATCTTATCTAGTAAACATAGCTTCTTTGTGCATCATAAACATCTGTTGTGTCCTCTTTTTAATTTATGTAAATATCATGCACAAGAATTACAGGATGGGCTACCATAACAAATATGCTTATATGTACTGCTAGTTTCAGACAATTTCCACCATGTGTAAACTAGTTGTCAGATTGGTGTGAATTAGATGGATGCATGGCTGTAGCAGTCTGATAGTGAATCTTTAGGAAAGGAAAGCTGTTGCATTTGCATATTAAAAAATGGGGCTTATACTGGATACATGGTCTAAATATTCAAAACATAGCTGAAAAGACTACAAAATGCTTTGCCTGCTATGAATATTTGGGCGCATAATCAGACTAGTTTATGATCTTCACTAGCCATTGTAATAGTTTGGTCTCCAAGACAAATAACAGGCTGGCCCTACTATATACTGTGCAGTACTTCAGCTCTCCCACTCAGCAAAAAGATGGCTATTAACTCATTTTTGCTAACACTTGTGCAAGGTTGATTTATTCTTATGGTCCTATTATACGGTAATTAGGATAATACAGACTTACCATACGAGCAGCTGGAGCTGACATACAAAACCAGTGTTCTATTTCATCTTATCCCTGCTCTAGTAAGTAACAACATGTAGTAGGACAGCATCTCAAAAATGCTTACACGTTTCATAACCTC
Organism: Protopterus annectens; assembly: GCF_019279795.1. Lineage (NCBI taxonomy): Eukaryota > Metazoa > Chordata > Ceratodontiformes > Protopteridae > Protopterus > Protopterus annectens. The sequence continues at coordinate 1,010,854,793 of NC_056743.1, read as the reverse complement.
TCCAGCAGGTGCCCTGCTAACATAGCCATGTAATCAGAACTAGACAGGGAAGGTAGAATCTCAGGTCAGCTCCTGATTGATGTATCCAAGATGTGGAAAGGGGCAGGTGAGAAACACTGTAGTAGTCTTGTTTCTAAGCCCTGAAATGCACTGCCAGTTATCAGACATGCATCTCTCTGCCATACATTCAATACCAAACCAAGAGTATAGCTAGCCAAAGGTTAAGTGCTAATGCAGTCTGCAGCTAAAATTTGTTACAGTTCAGTCTACCTACATGCTTAAGCTAAACTGAAAGCCTGACTATACAAGATTGACTTGTTTGATCGTACTTGAAGCTTTGAGTATTTGTATGCAAATAAGGGACATAAAACTTCATAACAATATTGCTACAGTTTACCAAGTGTATCTGCTCAACCCCGGTTGACTTGAGCCTGATTTGTACTTACTGCTGTAATGCTGTTTGCTGTTATTCCAGCTGTGCGTGCATAGTTATCACAGTATAGAAAATCTGCATGCCATTAATGTTTGGGAGCATGTCTGCAAAGATTTTTTTCCCTAGGTTATCCATGTAAAAGGACCTCTGACTCAGTAGGGTATATTCAGTAAAAAAAAAAAAGTTTAAGCCATGGCAAAGCTGTGTAACACGATAAAATGTATTGAACTATCTCTACCAGCTTGACAAGGTCAGTAGAAGGAGACACTACTGTACAAAAACAAAGGATACTACTCGGAAACACAAGTGTATAAAAATCTGCAAGTGACAAAAGTAAGCATATTATGAACAATACAGTGTAAAATCGGATTTAAGATGCTGCAAAAATCTGTTACAAAATCATTTAGTTTTGCTTCTGAAAAAGGAAGATCTAAAATATGGGCCCTCTTTCTTTAAATTATTGATGCCACCAGTATATTGGTTACATAGTCTGATTTTCTGTTTACTAAACAGGTGTAAAATTTTATGTGATGGATGACAAGACTGAGAAAATCACATGGAGGGGATAAATCAAGTTTTAAAAAGGTACAAACCTCCAAAAATAAGAATACCATGAAAAGAGGCAAGAAAAGGTTCTGTTCCTCCAAACTTTACAGTTTAGTAGTCTGGCTAGAATGGTTTAAAGCCTTACAAATAACTACTATTCATAGTAGGTTTTATATTTATAGTAGTTCTTATATTCATAGTAGTTTTTATATTTATAGTAGTTGTTATATTTACTATACTGAGAACATAGACATTTGTGCTGTAACAGAGACCTGGTTTAAAGCGGCAGAAAGTACCCCTGCGTGACCAGGCTATAACTCATTCCACACCTTTCAGACCCAAACATGGACAGAAGCTCAAAAGACAGTGGTGTCTCCATATTCATAAAGGCTATGAACACTTCCAGACTAGTAGCCCAGCAAAACGCATCTGAGATACTTCAGGTACAACTAACACTGGGGAAGATGGCGATCCAGGTCATGGCCTGCTATAGGTCCCCAACATGTCCTTAGACTCTCACTCCACATTCCAAAGCATTCTGGAATCTATCAAGGTCCAACTCAACACTCTCATACTAGGAGACTTCACTACTCAAGCACCAATACACTGGCCCAATGTTTCCTGGAATTCATCAATTTCAATGCCCTGGATCAGCTCATTCTGAATCCCACTACAGGAAGCAACATCCTTGACCTGGTTATTACTAACATGGGTGACCATTGCTCTAACACCAATAGTCAATCCCTCCCTGGTCAGATCTGACCATAAACTAATCACCATGGAAATCCACATCTCACCCCCCCCCCCCCCCCCACACACACACACACACGCACACAAAGGTAACCATGTTGAAAAACTTCTCCAAAGCTGACTTTGGGCTCCTAAAAAGGAGGTGGCTAACTTTACGGCACCCATGCCAATGGAAAATAGCTGCATGACTGCCAAATTATACACCAATGTATAAACATGTACATAAATGCATGGAACTAGCCATACCCAACTGAACCAAGACGCTCTCCTCTATATTAAAAAAAAAAAAAAAAAAAAAAAAAAAAAAGGAAGCCAATCTGGTGGCCCCCACCATAAACAAACTCTACAACAGAAGTAAAAAAACTGTTGCAGAAAAGAGAGAATTCCCAAGACTGGAAAAACTCCCTTGTTAGCCTCAGCAAATAAACTGAGATCCATCATCAAATCTTCTAAAGCTAGCTATGAAAACAAAATTGCTGCAGATTCTAAAGACAATCACAAGGCATTCTATAGTTATGTCAAGAATCTACATGGCAATACTCAGATCTGTTCTCAGTTACAGCACAATGGCAATACATATACAGAACCAACTGATATTGCCAACATATTGGCCGACAGGTTCAGTGTGAACTTTACCCCTCTCCCCTCCCCACTAAGGGACCAATCACAATACCAAAGAATGTCAGACACCCAGCATTACTACAGCACAGGTTAAAGCTGCATTGTCCAAGGCCAAGAACACAGCCTCCATGGGACCCGATAAGATCCCTGGCTGTGTTCTACATGAACTACAAAGTGAACTGGCACCACATCTGTGTGCCCTGTTCAGTTACAGCCTCACCTCAGGCTTTGTCCCTACCGAATGGCACACTGCTACAGTTATCCCTCTCCATAAAGGGGGAGCAACTACAGATCCTGAGAATTAATGCCCGCATTAGCCTGATGAGTCTGATATGTAAAGCTATGGAGCACACCATCATGGACCTGATTAACAAAGATATAGGAAATCCCCAAACTCTAGACCTCACGCAATTTGGCTTTGTGAAAGGGAGATCATGCCTGCTCAAACTGGTTAACTTCTTTGAGTCAGTCACCAGTGCTGTGGATGAAGGCAAGGCAGTGCATACAGCCTACCTCAATCTGGCCAAGGCCTTTGATACCATTCCCCACTCAGGAATCATAGAAAAACTCATTAAGCTAGGCATCAACCCCTATATCACTAGGTGGGTTGCAAACTGGCTCATGGATAGAACACACAGTGTGAAAGTAGCGGACTCCAATTCAGACTGCTGACCAGTCAAGAGTTGTGTCACACAGGGATCGGTCCTGGGTCTTCTCTTTGGCATCTATTTCTCAGAAGTCCAGGGCAACACAAAGGGACTCTCTTGCTGACCCAAGTTCTCAAATGACTGCAAACTGGGATCCATTATTAACTTCCCAAATGATGCAGACATCCTACAAAATGGCCTCACTGAGACCAGTGACTGGTGTCAAAACCATGGCCTTAAGCTTAACGCCAAAAAATGTGTCGTCATCCCCTTTGGTAAATACTCAGTTCCCACTAATTACCACATCAATGGGAGCCCACTGAACACGTTACAAGAGATCTGGGGTTGCAGGTTAACAGCAACCTCTCCTTTGACCACCACATTGCCGCTGTGGTCAGAAGGTCCTGCTATGTTGCACATCTCATTACCAAGGGTTTTGCATCCAGGAAGAAAGAGGTCATCATCTCTCTCTACTCTTCCTTCATTAGACCAGTTGAGTATAATGCCCCATTTGGCATGTACCTCACTAGATATCTGCAACAGCTGGAGAGGCCACAGAAGTACCTCACAAAGAGGATCATAGGCATTAAACACATGTCCTACACAGACAGACTCAAAAGACTCCAGCTATTTTCTGTCTCATCACCTACTTAGAGGTGATCTCTGCTTGACTTACAAAGCTATGTCTGACCCAGCTCTGTTAGAAATGCTACATCTAAAGAAATCCCAATCCCTCCACACTACACTCTCAAGAGACCTCAACCTCATTACCACAATCAATAGAACATGCTAGAGGGACAGGTTCCTCACCCAGAGACTGCCCATGCTCTGGAATAGACTTCCCATACATGTCAAGCAGAGCACCTCTCTGTCCCTCTTCAACAGAAATCTTGATGAGTGGATGGGTAATAGAAAGTTCACCCCAGGGATCACTCCAGTGGCTCTACTTGATAGAGGCACTGGGAACCAACATTGGGTGGCACAATGCCAGGGCACTTCTATGGGCTAGGCTTATAAAGGGTCCAGGGCCATTAGTCTAGTAAACACCTATGAACTAGTGAGACCAATAGACAAGCAATTTCTAGAGTCAATAAAAGGACAATCTTTATGCAAGGACACTACAATTGCCATTCTCCACTGCTCGAGAACATAAACCAGTGGAGAGACTCTGGTTGAAGAGCTGATAGGGGTTCTAAGTGGAATATTATACTTCTCAACATGTATCTTTTTTTAATTTTGGAAAGTGCAAAAGGACTTGGTACAAATTGATCTCAAGAGGGGAAATGGAGGGTAGGGGGACAGAAGGGAGAGAGAGGACGTGAAGTTGAAGGAGAATTTGTTCACAAGAATATTAACAAAGTCCTTGGTGTCAGAGAAGGAGATACCATTAGATGTACATTATGTAAATAATTATAGGTTACTTACTATATCTGAAAGCATCTTTATGGCTGTCATTTTAATTAAATACAAGCTGACCTTACACTTCCTAAGTGTTGAGTTTAAGAGACTCTGCAGTTTTCAATCTCTTCTATAATGGTGTCCACATCTTTTACTGATGACCAGAAACTTTTCCTTTTTCTTACACAATTTATTGATGTGGTAATTCCACCATATGCCCTTATACTTACTCTGGTCTGGTATTGATGTCACAATGCATCTGCCCAGGAGGGAGTAAAATTCAGAGCAATAAGTAGCTGTCTCAGTGATAGGATTTGTGGGGAGCCTGTATCATCTGTGAACGTCAATGTCAATAAGGTCAGTAAATAGTAAATCATTGGTCTTGGAGTGGCCTCTGACTACAGAGGCATTATTAGGTGGCCACAAAGCAGATTTTCATAAAGATTATCACAGCAAGTTGTTCAGATTTTAATAAGGTAGGGGTAAACAGGGTGGTGTCATTGGGAGAAATGTTTGAGGGCAAGACCATGAAGTTTAACACCTATGGTGGGTAGGGGGACACTTTGGTCACATGCATTTACACGTACAAAAATCTCTGGGCATATTTGTTGTCAGTAGTAGATATTATCCAGTTTATGTGGATAGTTAAAGTTACCCATTAGAAAAGCTTGCGGTTGAATCACATGCCATTTGAAAGTTGTTAAGGTATTATGTATGCTGTAAATGGCTTATAGACGGGGGGATTCTATAATTGGCTATAACATGATCATTTTATTGAGTGTAACTAAGACTTCTTCTGGTTCCAGATTTGTATTATGTAAACTGTGGTGATAACAATGGAATTATGAATAAATACAGATACTTCACCACAGTTGCCACTGGGGCTGAATGCATGATAAGTACTGTACACTGGAATGCAGGGAGGGCTATAACTAGAATGGAACCAGGTTTTATAACAATTACACAAATGTTGAGGTGTTTGAGGTTAAGGATGCCCTTGAATTCAGAGATTTTGTTTAGGCTTCTGGAATTCAGAAGGCTAACTTGATATTAGCCAGAACGGAGTTCACTATGTTGGAATGTCCTAAAACTATATGGGACTATTTACTGACTGGTTGTGCTTTTTTTGGGGGGTGGGGGAGCACTATTAATATCCAATAGAATCAGCAAAGAGTACAGATCTAAAACTGGTGATAAGCCATGAAAATCGTGGACACAGTTTATAACTAGCTTATCTACAACAGTAGTGAGAATCAGTTCTGAGCGAGATTTTGTCTAAGGAAAATTGTTTGCAACTGTGCTTAAATGTGGGCACTCGATATTATGTGCCTACGGAATACAATGGAATAGTAACTGAATTAATCAGTTTAAGGGCATTACCTCCTCAAAAGGATACTTTTGGTCTTGTAAACAAAAGACAATGAAAGAGTGGGAGGAAAATTATGTGGTCAAATTAACTCAAGCAGTAGACAGCTTGAACGAAAACCACTGGATTTATGAAAACAGGAAAAAGTGGAGGTTGGCAGTGGTGTTTCTTTCCATAAAAGCAAACCTGGAAATAACATAATATAGACCTTTCACCTTATCCTCCAGTCTAATTCTAATGAAGGTCATGAAAAAGGTATTAGATGGCAGATTGGTGGGATTTCTTAAATGTTATTTTTTGGAAGATGGCAGACTATTTAGCTTTATACAACACAGGGCTAGCCAATTCCAGCCTGATTATATTCTATGAATGGCCATCACGGAGGTGTGTGCAATGGCATGTGAATGTGATAATGAGTATGAGAAAGTTCCAGAAATTGTATACCGCAAACAGACATGGAACTGAGAAAAGGCCAGGAGAAATGGTGGTATGTGGTGCAGTGCTATAGGCTTCAGTACAGAAGCCAGCTCTCTAGAATATATTTATATATTCCAGAGAACTGGAATATATAAATATATTTATATATATCATCACCCTTAGGATGCAGAACAGGTCAGCTTCTATATTGATGTTATGAAGGTTGGTGCGGTAAGTATCCACAGACATGCAAGTAGGGCAATGCAGGCATAGAAATGGCATCCGAAATTTAATGTAAAAAGTCCATGGCTACATATAGGAGAACAAAGGCAAAAGTCGTTCTTGATAAGGACAGAGGAGGAAAAGTGTTTTGGGATAATGCTCAACAACCCTGAAGATGCATGACTGACCACAGTGTAATAGAAGAGCTAAGACTTTGACAGCATGCTGGGGGGGTATAGCACAGGGACTGTATTCCACAGATATTGAGCTATAGCTTATCTTTCCAAGGGACACTGGCAGGATCATATCTGGGGTAATGTGCATAGTTTTGGAGGTCATGCAAATGAAAAACTAGGCTGTTAGAAAGGGTGCAACACAAAGATATCAAATATGGGGGTAGGAGGGGAGGTGGTGGTGTGTAATAACAGAAATCTGGGCATGTGCATATTAGAAGAGGAAAATAAAGGATGTGCATCAGTTAAACTGTATTATTTGGGAGCAGGTAGAAAGGATGAAGCTGAAGATAAAGGAAAGAGAAGAAAAGGGTAACGGAGAGCAGAGAGCTCAATATAGACATGATAAAATACTGCATCACAGAGAGGGTGTTGGAGTTCTGTGGGGTTTTTTAAAAGGCACAGGTACAGTGGCCTAGTAAATTTGTAAAAGTCATCAGAAGGGTTCAAAATCACTACAGACGGAGCAAGTAATGAGCAGGTTTAGTTGAAGCATTCAGACAAACCTGATAGGCCATGCATATTCTCTCTGACATTTTTATTTGATCTTTGTTAAGCATGAAAGCCACTGGGCACATATGGATAATTTACTTTTGGTAGCATCTATTACCCCACACAGTGACATGCCCAGCCATAACACCACTCCTATCTTAGTTTGATAGGAAGTCTAATGCCCTCTAGAATTAGGTACTTTGATTTCAGGATAGTAACACCTGAATTGTGTGCACTTGGCTGAAATTCAAAGGTGTCACGTTCCTAAGATGCGCAATGAATGATTCAAAGGTACAGCTTGCCTAGTTATAAACAATAAAGTGTACGTGCCTGCTGTACCATGGGTCTCGCTTCTTCCCGAATGTCCCATTCATCACCCGGACTTGCTTTGTGTCACGGGCAAACACACTGCAGCTGTGTGTTCACACCAGTACTCCAAGCTCTGTACAAAAGTCTGTGCTGCTCTAGCACTACTGACTTTCGCAGCATTGGTAATCCTAAAGAATTGCACTTTCATAAGCTTTTTCTTGGAGCACCCTTCCTTTTCCCTGAGAGAGTTCTCTTTTCTGACAGTCGTGTTACAGTAAGAACTCCTGCAGAATAGGGTATTTATAGTAGCTGAACACTTTGGGCATGTTTTGTCTGTCCCG